>NW_027251003.1:15000-75467 GCF_044704955.1 Pristiophorus japonicus
GAGAGAGACAGAGAGACAGAGAGAGAGAGGGAGAGAGTGTGATGGGGCGGGGAGGGAGGTTGTATGAAACACTCACCATTCTGTCTCCTTTCCTCCCCCACTGCAGCCACTTGGGGTACAGGTAGAAATGGCAGCGGGCAGCGACAGGGTGTCCCACGATGGTGAGGTACCCGTGCATCACGCAGCTCCGACAGTCCGCGACGTCTGGGGAGAGGCGAGTGTAGGAGAGAGGGAGAGTCAGACAGAGTTCACACAGCTCGCTCCCGGCCACAGTCCCTGGGACCCTGGGACCCCCCCTCACACACTGAGAGACCCTGGGACCCCCCCTCACACACTGAGAGACCCTGGGACCCCCCCCTCACACACTGAGAGACCCTGGGACCCCCCCCCTCACACACTGAGAGACCCTGGGACCCCCCCTCACACACTGAGAGACCCTGGGACCCCCCCTCACACACTGAGAGACCCTGGGACCCCCCTCACACACTGAGAGACCCTGGGACCCCCCCTCACACACTGAGAGACCCTGGGACCCCCCTCACACACTGAGAGACCCTGGGACCCCCCCTCACACACTGAGAGACCCTGGGACCCCCCTCACACACTGAGAGACCCTGGGACCCCCCTCACACACTGAGAGACCCTGGGACCCCCCCTCACACACTGAGAGACCCTGGGACCCCCCCTCACACACTGAGAGATCCTGGGACCCCCCTCACACACTGAGAGACCCTGGGACCCCCCCTCACACACTGAGAGACCCTGGGACCCCCCCTCACACACTGAGAGACCCTGGGACCCCCCCTCACACACTGAGAGACCCTGGGACCCCCCCTCACACACTGAGAGACCCTGGGACCCCCCCTCACACTGAGAGACCCTGGGACCCCCCTCACACACTGAGAGACCCTGGGACCCCCCATCACACACTGAGAGACCCTGGGACCCCCCCTCACACACTGAGAGACCCTGGGACCCCCCTCACACACTGAGAGACCCTGGGACACACCCCCCTCACACACTGAGAGACCCTGGGACCCCCCCTCACACACTGAGAGACCCTGGGACCCCCCCCCCTCACACACTGAGAGACCCTGGGACCCCCCTCACACACTGAGAGACCCTGGGACCCCCCCTCACACACTGAGAGACCCTGGGACCCCCCTCACACACTGAGAGACCCTGGGACCCCCCCTCACACACTGAGAGACCCTGGGACCCCCCCTCACACACTGAGAGACCCTGGGACCCCCCCCTCACACACTGAGAGACCCTGGGACCCCCCCCCTCACACACTGAGAGACCCTGGGACCCCCCCTCACACACTGAGAGACCCTGGGACCCCCCCTCACACACTGAGAGACCCTGGGACCCCCCTCACACACTGAGAGACCATGGGACCCCCCCTCACACACTGAGAGACCCTGGGACCCCCCCTCACACACTGAGAGACCCTGGGACCCCCCCTCACACACTGAGAGACCCTGGGACCCCCCTCACACACTGAGAGACCCTGGGACCCCCCCTCACACACTGAGAGACCCTGGGACCCCCCCTCACACACTGAGAGACCCCTCCCCCCTCACACACTGAGAGACCCTGGGACCCCCCCCCACACACACTCAGAGACCCTGGGACCCCCCCTCACACACTGAGAGACCATGGGACCCCCCCTCACACACTGAGAGACCCTGGGACCCCCCTCACACACTGAGAGACCCTGGGACCCCCCTCACACACTGAGAGACCCTGGGACCCCCCCTCACACCCTGGGACCCCCCCTCACACACTGAGAGACCCTGGGAACCCCCTCACACACTGAGAGATCCTGGGACCCCCCTCACACACTGAGAGACCCTGGGACCCCCCCTCACACACTGAGAGACCCTGGGACCCCCCCTCACACACTGAGAGACCCTGGGACACCCCTCACATACTGAGAGACCCTGGGACCCCCCCCTCACACTGAGAGACCCTGGGACCCCCCCTCACACACTGAGAGACCCTGGGACCCCCCTCACACACTGAGAGACCCTGGGACTCCCCCTCACACACTGAGAGACCCTGGGACCCCCCTCACACACTGAGAGACCCTGGGACCCCCCCTCACACACTGAGAGACCCTGGGACCCCCCCTCACACACTGAGAGACCCTGGGACCCCCCCTCACACACTGAGAGACCCTGGGACCCCCCCTCACAATGAGAGACCCTGGGACCCCCCTCACACACTGAGAGACCCTGGGACCCCCCTCACACACTGAGAGACCCTGGGACCCCCCTCACACACTGAGAGACCCTGGGACCCCCCCCTCACACACTGAGAGACCCTGGGACCCCCCCTCACACACTGAGAGACCCTGGGACCCCCCCTCACACACTGAGAGACCCTGGGACCCGCCCTCACACACTGAGAGACCCTGGGACCCCCCTCACACACTGAGAGACCCTGGGACCCCCCTCACACACTGAGAGACCCTGGGCCCCCCCCTCACACACTGAGAGACCCTGGGACCCCCCCTCACACACTGAGAGACCCTGGGACCCCCCCTCACACACTGAGAGACCCTGGGACCCCCCTCACACACTGAGAGACCCTGGGACCCCCCCTCACACTGAGAGACCCTGGGACCCCCCTCACACACTGAGAGACCCTGGGACCCCCCCTCACACACTGAGAGACCCTGGGACCCCTCTCACACACTGAGAGACCCCTCCCCCCTCACACACTGAGAGACCCTGGGACCCCCCTCACACACTGAGAGACCCTGGGACCCCCCCTCACACACTGAGAGACCCTGGGACCCCCCTCACACACTGAGAGACCCTGGGACCCCCCCTCACACACTGAGAGACCCTGGGACCCCCCCTCACACACTGAGAGATCCTGGGACCCCCCTCACACACTGAGAGACCCTGGGACCCCCCCTCACACACTGAGAGACCCTGGGACCCCCCCTCACACACTGAGAGACCCTGGGACCCCCCCTCACACACTGAGAGACCCTGGGACCCCCCCTCACACACTGAGAGACCCTGGGACCCCCCCTCACACTGAGAGACCCTGGGACCCCCCTCACACACTGAGAGACCCTGGGACCCCCCATCACACACTGAGAGACCCTGGGACCCCCCCTCACACACTGAGAGACCCTGGGACCCCCCTCACACACTGAGAGACCCTGGGACACACCCCCCTCACACACTGAGAGACCCTGGGACCCCCCCTCACACACTGAGAGACCCTGGGACCCCCCCCCTCACACACTGAGAGACCCTGGGACCCCCCTCACACACTGAGAGACCCTGGGACCCCCCCTCACACACTGAGAGACCCTGGGACCCCCCTCACACACTGAGAGACCCTGGGACCCCCCCTCACACACTGAGAGACCCTGGGACCCCCCCTCACACACTGAGAGACCCTGGGACCCCCCCCTCACACACTGAGAGACCCTGGGACCCCCCCCTCACACACTGAGAGACCCTGGGACCCCCCCTCACACACTGAGAGACCCTGGGACCCCCCCTCACACACTGAGAGACCCTGGGACCCCCCTCACACACTGAGAGACCATGGGACCCCCCCTCACACACTGAGAGACCCTGGGACCCCCCCTCACACACTGAGAGACCCTGGGACCCCCCCTCACACACTGAGAGACCCTGGGACCCCCCTCACACACTGAGAGACCCTGGGACCCCCCTCACACACTGAGAGACCCTGGGACCCCCCCTCACACACTGAGAGACCCCTCCCCCCTCACACACTGAGAGACCCTGGGACCCCCCCCCACACACACTCAGAGACCCTGGGACCCCCCCTCACACACTGAGAGACCATGGGACCCCCCCTCACACACTGAGAGACCCTGGGACCCCCCTCACACACTGAGAGACCCTGGGACCCCCCTCACACACTGAGAGACCCTGGGACCCCCCCTCACACCCTGGGACCCCCCCTCACACACTGAGAGACCCTGGGAACCCCCTCACACACTGAGAGATCCTGGGACCCCCCCTCACACACTGAGAGACCCTGGGACCCCCCCTCACACACTGAGAGACCCTGGGACCCCCCCTCACACACTGAGAGACCCTGGGACACCCCTCACATACTGAGAGACCCTGGGACCCCCCCCTCACACTGAGAGACCCTGGGACCCCCCCTCACACACTGAGAGACCCTGGGACCCCCCTCACACACTGAGAGACCCTGGGACTCCCCCTCACACACTGAGAGACCCTGGGACCCCCCTCACACACTGAGAGACCCTGGGACCCCCCCTCACACACTGAGAGACCCTGGGACCCCCCCTCACACACTGAGAGACCCTGGGACCCCCCCTCACACACTGAGAGACCCTGGGACCCCCCCTCACAATGAGAGACCCTGGGACCCCCCTCACACACTGAGAGACCCTGGGACCCCCCCTCACACACTGAGAGACCCTGGGACCCCCCCTCACACACTGAGAGACCCTGGGACCCCCCCTCACACACTGAGAGACCCTGGGACCCGCCCTCACACACTGAGAGACCCTGGGACCCCCCTCACACACTGAGAGACCCTGGGACCCCCCTCACACACTGAGAGACCCTGGGCCCCCCCTCACACACTGAGAGACCCTGGGACCCCCCCTCACACACTGAGAGACCCTGGGACCCCCCCTCACACACTGAGAGACCCTGGGACCCCCCTCACACACTGAGAGACCCTGGGACCCCCCCTCACACTGAGAGACCCTGGGACCCCCCTCACACACTGAGAGACCCTGGGACCCCCCCTCACACACTGAGAGACCCTGGGACCCCTCTCACACACTGAGAGACCCTGGGACCCCCCTCACACACTGAGAGACCCCTCCCCCCTCACACACTGAGAGACCCTGGGACCCCCCCTCACACACTGAGAGACCCTGGGACCCCCCCTCACACACTGAGAGACCCTGGGACCCCCCTCACACACTGAGAGACCCTGGGACCCCCCTCACACACTGAGAGACCCTGGGACCCCCCTCACACACTGAGAGACCCTGGGACCCCCCCTCACACACTGAGAGACCCTGGGACCCCCCCTCACACACTGAGAGACCCTGCGACCCCCCTCACACACTGAGAGACCCTGGGACCCCCCCTCACACACTGAGAGACCCTGGGACCCCCCCTCACACACTGAGAGACCCTGGGACCCCCCCCCCCCCCACACACACTGAGAGACCCTGGGACCCCCCTCACACACTGAGAGACCCTGGGACCCCCCCTCACACACTGAGAGACCCTGGGACCCCCCCTCACACACTGAGAGACCCTGGGACCCCCCCTCACACACTGAGAGACCCTGGGACCCCCCTCACACACTGAGAGACCCTGGGACCCCCCCTCACACACTGAGAGACCCTGGGACCCCCCACACACACTGAGAGACCCTGGGACCCCCCTCACACACTGAGAGACCCTGGGACCCCCCCTCACACACTGAGAGACCCTGGGACCCCCCCTCACACACTGAGAGACCCTGGGACCCCCCCTCACACACTGAGAGACCCTGGGACCCCCCCCTCACACTGAGAGACCCTGGGACCCCCCCTCACACACTGAGAGACCCTGGGACCCCCCTCACACACTGAGAGACCCTGGGACCCCCCTCACACACGGAGAGACCCTGGGACCCCCCCTCACACACTGAGAGACCCTGGGACCCCCCCTCACACACTGAGAGACCCTGGGACCCCCCCTCACACACTGAGAGACCCTGGGACCCCCCCTCACACACTGAGAGACCCTGGGAGCCCCCTCACACTGAGAGACCCTGGGACCCCTCTCACACACTGAGAGACCCTGGGACCCCCCTCACACACTGAGAGACCCTGGGACCCCCCCTCACACTGAGAGACCCTGGGACCCCCCTCACACACTGAGAGACCCTGGGACCCCCCTCACACACTGAGAGACCCTGGGACCCCCCTCACACACTGAGAGACCCTGGGACCCCCCTCACACACTGAGAGACCTTGGGACCCTGGGACCCACCCTCACACACTGAGAGACCCTGGGACCCCCCCTCACACACTGAGAGACCCTGGGACCCCCCGTCACACACTGAGAGACCCTGGGACCCCCCCTCACACACTGAGAGACCCTGGGACCCCCCCTCACACACTGAGAGACCCTGGGACCCCCCCTCACACACTGAGAGACCCTGGGACCCCCCCTCACACACTGAGAGACCCTGGGACCCCCCCCCTCACACACTGAGAGACCCTGGGACCCCCCTCACACACTGAGAGACCCTGGGACCCCCCTCACACACTGAGAGACCCTGGGACCCCCCCCTCACACACTGAGAGACCCTGGGACCCCCCTCACACACTGAGAGACCCTGGGACCCCCCTCACACACTGAGAGACCCTGGGACCCCCCCCTCACACACTGAGAGACCCTGGGACCCCCCCCCCCTCACACACTGAGAGACCCTGGGACCCCCCTCACACACTGAGAGACCCTGGGACCCCCCTCACACACTGAGAGACCCTGGGACCCCCCCTCACACACTGAGAGCCCCTGGGACCCCCCCTCACACACTGAGAGACCCTGGGACCCCCCCTCACACACTGAGAGACCCTGGGACCCCCCCTCACACACTGAGAGACCCTGGGACCCCCCCTCACACACTGAGAGACCCTGGGACCCCCCTCACACACTGAGAGACCCTGGGACCCCCCTCACACACTGAGAGACCCTGGGACCCCCCCTCACACACTGAGAGACCCTGGGACCCCCCCCCCTCACACACTGAGAGACCCTGGGACCCCTCCTCACACACTGAGAGACCCTGGAACCCCCCCCCCTCACACTGAGAGACCCTGGGACCCCCCCTCACACACTGAGAGACCCTGGGACCCCCCCTCACACACTGAGAGACCCTGGGACCCCCCCTCACACTGATAGACCCTGGGACCCCCCTCACACACTGAGAGACCCTGGGACCCCCCTCACACACTGAGTGACCCTGGGACCTCCCTCACACACTGAGAGACCCTGGGACTCTGGGACCCCCCTCACACACTGAGAGACCCTGGGACCCCCCCTCACACACTGAGAGACCCTGGGACCCCCCTCACACACTGAGAGACCCTGGGACCCCCCCTCACACACTGAGAGACCCTGGGACCCCCCCCCCTCACACACTGAGAGACCCTGGGACCCCCCCTCACACACTGAGAGACCCTGGGACCCCCCCTCACACACTGAGAGACTCTGGGACCCCCCCCCCTCACACACTGAGAGACCCTGGGACCCCCCCTCACACACTGAGAGACCCTGGGACCCCCCTCACACACTGAGAGACCCTGGGACCCCCCCCCCTCACACACTGAGAGACCCTGGGACCCCCCCTCACACACTGAGAGACCCTGGAACCCCCCCCCCCTCACACTGAGAGACCCTGGGACCCCCCCTCACACACTGAGAGACCCTGGGACACCCCCTCACACACTGAGAGACCCTGGGACCCCCCCCTCACACACTGAGAGACCCTGGGACCCCCCCTCACACACTGAGAGACCCTGGGACCCCCCCTCACGCACTGAGAGACCCTGGGACCCCCCCTCACACACTGAGAGACCCTGGGACCCCCCCTCACACACTGAGAGACCCTGGGACCCCCCCTCACGCACTGAGAGACCCTGGGACCCCCCCCCTCACACACTGAGAGACCCTGGGACCCCCCCTCACATATTGAGAGACCCTGGGACCCCCCCTCACACACTGAGAGACCCTGGGACCCCCCTCACACACTGAGAGACCCTGGGACCCCCCTCACACACTGAGAGACCCTGGGACCCCCCCTCACACACTGAGAGACCCTGGGACCCCCCTCACACACTGTGAGACCCTGGGACCCCCCCTCACACTGAGAGACCCTGGGACCCCCCTCACACACTGAGAGACCCTGGGACCCCCCTCACACACTGAGTGACCCTGGGACCTCCCTCACACACTGAGAGACCCTGGGACCCCCCCTCACACACTGAGAGACCCTGGGACCCCCCTCACACACTGAGAGACCCTGGGACCCCCTCTCACACACTGAGAGACCCTGGGACCCCCCCCCCTCACACACTGAGAGGCCCTGGGACCCCCCCTCACACACTGAGAGACCCTGGGACCCCCCCTCACACACTGAGAGACCCTGGGACCCCCCTCACACACTGAGAGACCCTGGGACACCCCCTCACACACTGAGAGACCCTGGGACCCCCCCCTCACACACTGAGAGACCCTGGGACCCCCCTCACACACTGAGAGACCCTGGGACCCCCTCTCACACACTGAGAGACCCTGGGACCCCCCCTCACACACTGAGAGACCCTGGGACCCCCCCTCACACACTGAGACACCCTGGAACCCCCCCTCACACACTGAGAGACCCTGGGACCCCCCCTCACACACTGAGAGACCCTGGGACCCCCCCTCACACACTGAGAGACCCTGGGACCCCCCCTCACACACTGAGAGACCCTGGGACCCCCCCTCACACACTGAGAGACCCTGGGACCCCCTCTCACACACTGAGAGACCCTGGGACCCCCCCTCACACACTGAGAGACCCTGGGACCCCCCTCACACACTGAGAGACCCTGGGACCCCCCCTCACACACTGAGAGACCCTGGGACCCCCCCTCACACACTGAGAGACCCTGGGACCCCCCCTCACACACTGAGAGACCCTAGGACCCCCCCTCACACACAATGACACCCTGGGACCCCCCTCACACACTGAGAGACCCTGGGACCCCCCTCACACACTGAGAGACCCTGGGACCCCCCTCACACACTGAGAGACCCTGGGACCCCCCCTCACACACTGAGAGAGCCTGGGACCCCCCCTCACACACTGAGAGACCCTGGGACCCCCCCTCACACACTGAGAGACCCTCCCCCCCCACACACACTCACACATTTAGTAACATTACAAATCTTCAGAGAAACACAGAAGGAGAGCATTAGCTGGAAGTTGATGAATACAAGCGTTTGGAGAATGGGAGCAAGAAGGCCCCATCCTGAGGGCAGGCGGTGCCTCGTCCCAACTGAGGACACTCTGTGGTCAGGACACAAAACTGACTTTATTTATAACAACAATGGACTTGCTCCATGATGCCCTGAACTTGATTGACCAGGGTGGGGAACACAGCCACTGGAAACATCCAATCTGTAAAAAGCATCCTGCGTCTGCACACATTCAGGGGCTGAACTCCAGGACATAGTCGACGTATTTACTGAGGCGTGCGAAAACACGGGCTTTACGCTAAACATCCGTAAGACAAAGCGTGCGTGAACGTGTGTGTCAGTGTGTGTGTGTGAGTGTGTCTGTGAGAGTGTGTCTGTGTGTGTGTGTGTGTGAGTGTGAGAGTGTGTGTGTCAGCGTGTGTGTGAGAGTGTGTCTGTGAGAGTGTGTGTGTGAGTGTGTGTGTCTGTGTGAGAGAGTGAGAGTGTGTCTGTGTGTGTGTGTGTGTGTGTGAGTGTGTGTGAGAGTGTGTCTGTGAGTGTGTGTGTCTGTGTGTGTGTGTCTGTGTGTGTGTGAGAGTGTGTCTGTGTGTGAGAGTGTGTCTGTGAGTGTGTGTGTGTGAGAGTGTGTCTGTGAGTGTGTGTGTCTGTGTGTGAGAGTGAGAGCGAAAGAGTGTCAGAGTCTGTGTGTGAGAATGTGTGTGAGCGAGTGTGTGTGAGTGTGTTTGTGAGTGAGAGTGCATGTGTGCGAGTGTATGTGAGTGTGTGAGTGCGAGTGTGTGTGTGCGAGTGTGTGTGTGTATGTGTGAGTGTGTGTGTGTGTGTGTGAGTGTATGTCTGTGTGTGAGAGTGTGTGAGTGTGTGTGTCTGTATGTGTGTGTGTGTGTGTGAGTGAGAGAGTGAGTGTGTGAGAGAGAGTGTGTGTGAGAGTGTGTCTGTGTGTGCGTGAGTGTGTGTGTGTGAGTGTTGTCATGTATCTTACATTATTATATATAACTGTATCCTAACATGCTATACATGACTGTAATAAGATATGACCTGTAACCACCAGCATACCTTACCACCAGGGGTACACTTGCAAGAGACAGGTATATAAGGACAGGTCTCAGGCAAGTGCAGCATTCCAGAGCTGTGAAATAAAGGTGCAGGTCCAGAGTGACCTTGACTTCACTACATGCCTCGTGTGAATCTGTACTGAGGGGACAGGACTTTACAGTGGCGATGAGTTACGGGATTACAGAATCCACAGAATGGCGAACAACGGATCAGATGAACAGTACAATGCGGGAGACAATTGGGAGGACTTTATAGAAAGGCTCCAGCAAAGCTTTGTAACCAAAGACTGGTTAGGCGACGATAAGGCAGACAAGAGAAGAGCCCATCTCTTGACCAGCTGTGGCTCGAAAACATACGCTTTAATGAAGGATCTGTTGGCACCCGAGAAACCAGCAAGCAAGTCGTTTGAAGAATTGAACACACTGGTAAGAGACCACCTGAAGCCAGCGAGCAGCCTACACATGGCCAGACACAGGCTCTACAACTACAGACGCTGTGTGGGCCAGAGCATACCCGACTTCGTGGCGGAACTTCGGAGGTTGGCTAGTTTATGTGAGTTCTCCGATGAACTGAGGAGAGAAATGCTGAGAGACTTTTTCATTGAAGGAATAGGCCACGCAGGCATATTCCGAAAGCTCATAGAGACCAAGAACCTGACCTTAGAGGCAGCAGCACTGGTTGCACAGACATTCTTGGGAGGGGAAGAAGAAACGAGGTTGATTTACAATGCAGGTACGACAACTAACGAAATATCGGAACAAGAAGTTCACAGCATTAAACAAGCTGCTACCCCCACACACGGACAAAACCGGGAGAACAGGCCCTCGACAGCAGGCAGTGGCAACAGAAGCCATCAAGGGCCACAGGAACGGCCGTTCACACCTCATCAACCCACAATGTGAGCAATCAACTACAAACTGAGAGAAGCTCAAGAGAGATCAGCCAGACACAGCTCATTCTTTGCATGCAGTTTGTGCTGGAGGTGTGGGGGTGGGCACTCGGCAAGGGGATGTTGATTTCAGCAGGCTGTTTGCAGGAACTGTGAATATGCAGGGCATTTGGCCCGCATGTGCAAAAAAACGGCAGCTCGGCTGGTATACGACTCGGATGGGTCGGAAAGCGGACCAGAAGACGGTGGGGTCAGTACCCGGGACACCGATATACAGCGGGTCAACACGATCAATGGCTGCTGCTCCTACAACAGGACGCCTCCTATAATGATGAGGGTCCTACTCAACGGGATATCTGTCAACATGGAGCTGGATACGGGAGCGAGTCAATCTCTCATGGGCGCTGAACAATTTGAACAACTGTGGCCGCATAAAAGAGACAGACCAAAACTCACAAGGGTCGACACCAAACTAAGGACCTGTACCAAAGAAATCGTACCAGTCCTCGGCAGCGCCATGCTCTCTGTCACACACAAAGGGACAGTGAACTGACTTCCCCTGTGGATTGTCCCCGGAGACCCCCCAGCACTGCTGGGGAGAAGCTGGCTGGCAAAACTAAACTGGAAATGGGATGATGTTCACGCCATGTCATTAGAGGAACGGACCTCCTGCTCAACAGTTATAAAGCGATTTGAACATCTCTTTCAGCCAGGTGTGGGCACTTTCAAAGGGGCTAAAGTCAAAATCTACATCACACAGGATGCTAGACCGGTCCATCACAAGGCCAGAGCTGTACCCTCTGTGATGAGGGAAAAGATTGAACACGAACTAGATAGGCTTCTGCGGGAAGGCATTATATCACCTGTGGAATTTAGCGACTGGGAAGCCTGATGGATCCGTACGAATCTGTGGGGACTACAAATCTACCATAAACAGAGTCTCCCTACAGGACCAGTACCCGCTGCCCAGAGCGGAGGACTTATTTGCCACATTGGCTGGAGGTAAACTTTTCTCAAAACTAGACCTCACATCTGCGTATATGACGCAAGAATTGACCGAGGAATCCAAGTTACTCACCACCATCAACACACATCGAAGCCTTTTCATGTACAATCGATGCCCATTCAGCATCAGGTCGGCAGCTGCCATATTCCAGCGCAACATGGAGAGTCTGCTCAAGTCCATCCCGGGGACGGTTGTATTTCAAGACGACATACTTATCACGGGCAGGGACACCGACTCCCATCTCCGTAATTTGGAGGAAGTACTAAAGCGGTTGGATCGGGTAGGCCTACGAGTCAAGAAATCCAAGTGCCTGTTTCTCGCACCCGAGGTTGAATTTTTGGGCAGAAGGATTGCCGCTGATGGAATCCGCCCAACAGAGTCCAAAACAGAAGCAATTCGCCTGGCACCCAGGCCCCGGAATGTCTCAGAACTGTGCGCCTTTCTCGGGCTACTCAATTACTTTGGCAACTTTATGCAGAACTTAAGCACGCTGCTGGAGCCTCTCCACGTGCTACTCAGGAAGGGGTGCGATTGGTTTTGGGGGGACGCCCAGGAACGCGCCTTCAATAAGGCACGCAACCTTCTGTGCTCCAACAGAGTTTTGACTTTCTTTGACCCAGAAAAAAAGCTAGTTCTCACATGCGATGCGTCAGCGTATGGGGTCGGGTGCGTTTTGCAACATGTCAATAATGTGGGCAAATTACAACCCATAGCTTATGCCTCCAGGTCACTTTCGTGGCGGAGCGCGGGTACGGAATGGTAAAGAAGGAGGCGCTCGCGTGCGTGTACGGTGTCAAAAAGATGCACCAATACCTTTTCGGGGCCAAGTTTGCGTTAGAAACCGACCACAAGCCCCTCACGTCCTTCCTATCCGAGAGCAAGGCAATAAACGCCAACGCCTTGGCGCGAATTCAATGGTGGGCACTCATGCTGGCGTCCTACGACTATACCATAAGGCACAGACAACTGTGCCGACGCGCTCAGCAGGCTACCCCTGGCGACCACGGAAGGGTCTGACGAACAGGACTGTGAGATAGTCATGGCAATCAATGCCTTTGAGTCCACAGGTTCGCCCATGACGGGTTGCCAAATCAGAGCCTGGACAGCCAGCGACCCCACGTTATCCCTAGTAAAAAGATGTGTCCTAACCGGTGACTGGGCAGAGGCTCGCAATGCCTGCCCCGAGGAATTAAAACCCTTTCACAGGCGCATGCATGAGCTATCACTACAAGCAGACTGCCTGATGTGGGGCAGCCGAGTAGTCATGCCTCTGCGAGGCAGAGAGGCATTTGTCTGGGAGCTCCACCGCGAGCACCCGGGGATCATCCTCATGAAGGCCATAGCCAGATCCCACGTTTGGTGGCTTGGTATTGACGCGGACTTGGAGCTCTGCATCCGAAGGTGCACCATTTGTGCCCAACTTAGCAATGCCCCCAGGGAGGCTCCACCGAGCCCCTGGCCCTGGCCTACCAAACCGTGGTCGCGGGTGCACGTAGACTCTGCGGGCCCATTCATGGGCAAAATGTTCCTCGTAGTTGTAGATGCATTTTCAAAGTGGATCGAATGCACCATTTTAAACTCGAGCACAACCTCCACTACTGTGGAAAGCCTCGCAACCATGTCTGCACCGCACAGAATCCCTGACATATTGGTCAGTGACAATAGTCCGTGCTTCACCAGTGCAGAATTCCAAGACTTTATAATTGACCACGGCATAAATCACGTCAAGACAGCACCGATCAAGCCGGCCTCCAATGTCCAGGCGGAGAGAGCAGTACAAATAAAACAAGGCATGTTTAAAATCCAAGGTCCCACGCTGCAGGGTCGCCTGTCGCGACTGCTGCTGGCATACAGATCTCGTCCGCACTCATTGACTGGGATCCCCCCCGCGCAACTGTTGATGAAAAGGACTTTAAAAACAATGCTCTCATTAATCCTCCCAGACATGCACGAAATCGTTGAGGCAAAGCGCCGTAAGCTGACTGAGTACCATGACAGAAATTCGAGGGGGAGGTGGAATGAGATAGGGGACAAAGTGTTTGTACTAAACTGTGGCAGGGGTCCCAAATGGCTTGCAGGGACAGTAACGGGCAAGGAAGGAAACAGGCTGCTGGTAGTACAAATGGACAATGGCCAAACCTGCCGGAGGCATGTAGACCAAGTCAAAAGCAGATTTACCAACAGCACTGCGGAACCAGAGGCAGACTACAATGTGGAACTCACACCACACCTGGTGGACAGACAGAGGGAACAACCTGAGGAGAGGGCAATCCCAACAGACAGCCCAGGCGAGTCAACAACAATCACACCAATCGAAACAGACAGCCCAGGCGAGATACCAGCAACCACACCCAAAGAAAAACAGACACCAAGGCAAACAACTGAACCACAACTCAGACGCTCCACGCGAGAGCGTAGACCACCTGAGAGACTGAAACTATAAAGACAATAAGATCTTGGGGGAGGGTGATGTCATGTATCTTACATTATTATATATAACTGTATCCTAACATGCTATACATGACTGTAATAAGATATGACCTGTAACCACCAGCATACCTTACCACCAGGAGTGCACTTGCAAGAGACAGGTATATAAGGACAGGTCTCAGGCAAGTGCAGCATTCCAGAGCTGTGAAATAAAGGTACAGGTCCAGAGTGACCTTGATTTCACGACATGCCTCGTGTGAATCTGTACTGAGGGGACAGGACTTTACAAGTGGGTGTGTGTGTGTGTGTGAGTGTGTGTGTGTGAGTGTCAGTGTGTGAGTGTCAGTGTGTGAGTGTGATTGTGTGCGAGAATGTATGCGAAAGTGTGTGTATGTGTTTGTGTGCACGTGCGTGTGTGCGTGTGTGAGAAACATTGAAACATCGAAAATAGGTGCAGGAGTAGGCCATTCGGCCCTTCGAGCCTGCACCGCCATTCAATATGATCATATTGTAGCCCTATCCTGCTTTCTCTCCATACCCCTTGATCCCTTTAGCCGTAAGGGCCACATCTAAATCCCTCTTGAATATATCCAATGAACTGGCACCAACAACTCTCTGCGGTCGGGAATTCCACAGGTTAACAACTCTCTGAGTGAAGAAGTTTCTCCTCATCTCAGTCCTAAATGGCCTACCCCTTATCCTAAGACTGTGTCCCCTGGTTCTGGACTTCCCCAACATCAGGAACATTCTACCCGCATCTAACCTGTCCAGTCCTGTCAGAATTTTATATGTTTCGATGAGATCCCCTCTCATCCTTCTAAACTCCAGTAAATACAGGCCCAGTCGATCCAATCTCTCCTCATATGTCAGTCCTGCCATCCCGGGAATCAGTCTGGTGAACCTTCGCTGCACTCCCTCAATAGCAAGAACGTCCTTCCTCAGATTAGGAGACCAAAACTGAACACAATATTCCAGGTGAGGCCTCACCAAGGCCCTGTACAACTGTAGTAACACCTCCCTGCCCCTGTACTCAAATCCCCTCGCTATGAAGGTCAACATACCATTTGCCTTCTTCACCACCTGCTGTACCTGTATGCCAACTTTCAATGACTGATGAACCATGACACCCAGGTCTCGTTGCACCTCCCCTTTTCCTAATCTGCCGCCATTCAGATAATATTCTGTCTTCATCTTTTTGCCCCCAAAGTAGATAACCTCACATTTATCCACATTATACTGCATCTGCCATGCATTTGCCCACTCACCTAACCTTTCCAAGTCACCCTGCAGCCTCTTAGCGTCCCCCTCACAGCTCACACTGCCACCCAGTTTAATGTTAATCAAACTTGGAGATATTACACTCAATTCCTTCATCTAAATCATTAATGTATATTGTAAATAGCTGGGGTCCCAGCACTGAGCCCTGCGGCACTCCACTAGTCACTGCCTGCCATTCTGAAAAGGACCCGTTTATCCCGACTCTCTGCTTCCTGTCTGCCAACCAGTTCTCTCTCCACGTCAGTACATTAATCCCAATACCATGTGCTTTAATTTTGCACCAATCTCTTGTGTGGGACCTTGTCAAAGCCTTTTGAAAGTCCAAATACACCACATCCACTGGTTCTCCCTTGTCCACTCTACTCGTTACATCCTCAAAAAATTCCAGAAGATTTGTCAAGCATGATTTCCCTTTCATATATCCATGCTGACTTGGACCGATCCTGTCACTGCTTTCCAAATGCGCTGCTATTTCATCTTTAATAATTGATTCCAACATTTTCCCCACCACTGATGTCAGGCTAACCGGTCTATAATTACCAGCTTTCTCTCTCCCTCCTTTTTTGAAAAGTGGTGTTACATTAGCTACCCTCCAGTCCATAGGAACTGATCCAGAGTCGATAGACTGTTGGAAAATGATCACCAATGCATCCACTTTTCTAGGGCCACTTCCTTAAGTACTCTGGGATGCAGATTATCAGGCCCCGGGGATTTATCGGCCTTCAATCCCATCAATTTCCACAACACAATTTCCTGACTAATAAGGATATCCTTCAGTTCCTCCTTCTCACTAGACCCTCGGTCCACGAGTACAATCTGAAGGTTATTTGTGTCTTCCTTCGTGAAGACAGAACCAAATTATTTGTTCAATTGGTCTGCCATTTCTTTGTTCCCCATTATAAATTCACCTGAATCCGACTGCAAGGGACCTACGTTTGTCTTCACTGATCTTTTTCTCTTCACCTACCTATAGAAGCTTTTGCAGTCAGTTTTTATATTCCCGGCAAGCTTCCTCTCATACTCTATTTTCCCCCTCTTAATTAAACCCTTAGTCCTCCTCTGCTGAATTCTACATTTCTCCCAGTCCTCAGCTTTGTTGCTTTTTCTGGCTAATTTATATGCCTCTTCCTTGGATTTAACACTATCCTTAATTTCCCTTGTTAGCCACGGTTGAACCACCTTCCCCGTTTTATTTTTACTCCAGACAGGGATGTACAATTGTTGAAGTTCATCCATGTGATCTTTAAATGTTTGCCATTGCCAATCCACCGTCAACCCTTTAAGTATCATTTGCCAGTCTATTCTAGTCAATTCACGCCTCATACCATCAAAGTTTCCTTTCCTTAAGTTCCGGACCCTAGTTTCTGAATTAACTGTGTCACTCTCCAATTTAATAAGTGAGTGTGTGTGTGTGTGAGTGTGTGTGAGTGTGAGAGTGTGTGTGTGAGTGTGTGAGTGTGTGGGTGAGTGTGTGTGTGAGAGTACGTGTGTGAGAGTGTGTGTGTGAGAGTGTGAGTGTGTGTGAGAGTGTTTGTGAGTGTGTGTGTGTGAGTATGTGTATGTGAGTGTGTGAGAGTGTGTGTGTGTGTGAGTGCGTGTGTGTGTGAGTATGTGTGACTATGAGTATGTGTGAGAGAGCGTGTGTGTGTGACTATGAGTATTTGTGAGAGAGAGTGTGTGTGAGTGTGTGTGTGAGTATGTGTGACTGTATGAGTGTGTGTGAGAGAGTGTGTGTGTGTGTGTGCGTACCTTTATTGCACACATCCCTAATTTCTTCTTTGATGATGTCCCCAACCTCCCTACTACTGTTTGGTGGTCTGTACACAACTCCCACTGGCGTTTTCTGCCCTTTGGTATTCCGTAGCTCCACCCATACTGATTCCACATCATCCAGGCTAATGTCCTTCCTTACTATTGCATTAATTTCCTCTTTAACCAGCAATGTCACCCCACCTCCTTTTCCTCTCTGTCTATCCTTCCTGAATGTTGAATAACCCTGGATGTTGAGTTCCCAGCCTTGGTCACCCTGGAGCCATGTCTCCGTGATGCCAATTACATCATATCCATTAACTGCTATCTACACAGTTAATTCGTCTACCTTATTCCGAATACTCCTCGCATTGAGGCACAGAGTCTTCAGGCTTGTCTTTTTAACACACTTTGCCCCTTTAGAATTTTACTATAATGTGGCCCTTTTTGCCTTGGGTTTCTCTGCCCTCCACTTTTACTTTTCTTCTTTCTATCTTTTGCTTCTGTCCCTATTCTACTTCCATCTATCTCCCTGCATCGGTTCCCATCCCCCTGCCATATTAGTTTAACTCCTCCCCAACAGCACAAGCAAACACTCCCCCGAGGACATTGGTTCCGGTCCTGCCCAGGTGCAGACCGTCCGGTTTGTACTGGTCCCACCTCCCCCAGAACCGGTTCCAATGTCTCAGGAATTTGAATCCCTCCCTTCTGCACCACTCCTCAAGCCACGTATTCATCTGAGCTATCCTGCGATTCCTACTCTGACTAGCACGTGGCACTGGTAGCAATCCCGAGATTACGACTTTTGAGGTCCTACTTTTTAATTTAGCTCCTAGCTCCTTAAATTTGTCTCGTAGGACCTCATCCCTTTTTTTACCGATATCGTTGGTATCGATATGCACCACGACAACTGGCTGTTCACCCTCCCTTTTTAGAATGTCCTGCACCCGCTCCGAGACATCCTTGACCCTTGCACCAGGGAGGCAACATACCATCCTGGAGTCTCGGTTGCGGCCACAGAAACGCCTATCTATTCCCCTTACAATCTAATCCCCTATCACTATCACTGTCCCACTCTTTTCCCTGCCCTCCTGTGCAGCAGAGCCAGCCACGGTGCCATGAACTTGGCTGCTGCTGCCCTCCCCTGATGAGTCATCCCCCCCCCGCCACCCCGCCAACAGTACCCAAAGCGGTGTATCTGTTTTGCAGGGGGATGACCGCAGGGGACCCCTGCACTACCTTCCTTGCACTGCTCTTCCTGTTGGTCACCCATTCCCTATCTGGCTGTGTACCCTTTACCTGTGGTGTGACCAACTCACTAAACGTGCTGTTCACGACAACCTCAGCACCGTGCATGCTCCAGAGTGAATCCACCCGCAGCTCCAGTGCCGCAATGTGGTCCGTCAGGTGCGATACGAGGCTCCGCCTCAGGTCATTCTGTGATACAAAGAAATTCTGTGACGTATTTCTCCCTTTCCTCCGTTTCCCCGTTTCCCACAATACAACAGTGACCACCCTCCAAAAGTATTTAATTGGCTGCAAAGCGCTTTGTGACGTCCGGTGGTCATGAAAGGCGCTATATAAATGCAAGTCTTTCTTTCTTCTGTCCTAACTGCTCCCTTTCCCATCTTCTATCGTCCTGCCCCTGCATTTCTTTCCCCCCTTTCCCCTCCTCTCCCACCCACTGACTTTCCACAATCCGGTTCCCGCTTTAATGGGGCCTTGACTGAATTGCAGTTGCACAACCATAATTTGCTCCGATGGGCGGCTCCGCTTTAAGGGCGATTCCAGCGAGCGGCCGCTGCCGACAGAAGCGCGATGACGCAAAGACGCTGGGGCGGGGACGGAAGGGGAGCTGGAGCGGCCCTGTGATTGGTTGGCGGAAGCTGTCCATCACCCAGCCGAGTGAGCGGTTTCCCTCACAACCGAGCGGCGCTGGCCATTGGCTGAGGCGGCTGCCCATCAAACAGAGGGCCTGCTGCCATTGGCTGAGGCGATGGATGCAGTGTAAAGCGCCCCCTGCAGGGCCAGGGAGGCTATTACAGGATCCCATCAAACACAACAACAACTTATATTTATATAGCACCTGCACCGTACACTCCCAGGGCAGGTCCAGCACGGGTTAGATACAAGAAGAAAGAAAGACGTGCATTTATATAGCGCCTTTCACGGCCACCGGACGCCTCGATCACTTTACGGCCAATGACGTACTTTTGGGGTGTGCTCACTGTTGCATTGTGGGAAACACGGCAGCCAATTTGTGCACAGCAAGATCCCACACACAGCGATGTGATAATGACCCAATCATCTGTTTTTGTTATGTTGGTTGAGGGATAAATATTGGGCCCAGGACACCGGGGAGAACTCCCCTGCTCTTCTTCCAAATAGTGCCCTGGGATCTTTTACATCCACCTGAGAGCAGACGGGGCCTCGGTTTAACGTCTCATCCGAAAGATGGCACCTCCGACAGTGCGGCACTCCCTCAGTACTGCCCCTCCGACAGTGCGGCACTCCCTCAGTACTGCCTCTCCGACAGTGCGGCGCTCCCTCAGTACTGTCCCTCCGACAGTGCGGCACTCCCTCAGTACTGTCCCTCCGACAGTGCGGCACTCCCTCAGTACTGCCCCTCCGACAGTGCGGCACTCCCTCAGTACTGTCCCTCCGACAGTGCGGCACTCCCTCAGTACTGCCCATCCGACAGTGCGGCACTCCCTCAGTACTGCCCCTCCAATAGTGCGGCGCTCCCTCAGTACTGCCCCTCCGACAGTGAGGCACTCCCAATGTACTACCCCTCCGACAGTGCGGCACTCCCTCAGTACTGCCCCTCCGACAGTGCAGGGCTCCCTCAGTACTGCCTCTCCGACAGTGCGGCGCTCCCTCAGTACTGTCCCTCCGACAGTGCGGCACTCCCTCAGTACTGCCCCTCCGACAGTGCGGCACTCCCTCAGTACTGCCTCTCCGACAGTGCGGCGCTCCCTCAGTACTGTCCCTCCGACAGTGCGGCACTCCCTCAGTACTGCCCCTCCGACAGTGCGGCACTCCCTCAGTACTGCCCCTCCGATAGTGCGGCGCTCCCTCAGTACTGCCCCTCCGACAGTGAGGCACTCCCAATGTACTACCCCTCCGACAGTGCGGCACTCCCTCAGTACTGCCCCTCCGACAGTGCAGGGCTCCCTCAGTACTGCCCCTCCGACAGTGCGGCACTCCCTCAGTACTGCCCCTCCGGCAGTGCGGTGCTCCCTCAGTACTGCCCCTCCGACAGTGTGGCGCTCCCTCAGTACTGCCCCTCCGATAGTGCGGCGGTCCTTCAGTACTGTCTCTCCAACAGTGCAGCACTCCCTCAGTACTGCCCCTCCAACAGTGCGGGGCTCGCTCAGTACTGCCCCTCCCAAAGTGCGGCTCTCCCTCAGTACTGCCCCCCGACAGTGCGGCACTCCCTCAGTACTGCCCCTCCGACAGTGCGGCGCTCCCTCAGTACTGCCCCTCCGTCAGTGAGGCACTCCCTCAGTACTGCCCCTCCGACAGTGCGGCGCTCCCTCAGCACTGCCCCTCCGACAGTGCGGCGCTCCCTCAGTACTGTCCCTCCGACAGTGCGGCGCTCCCTCAGTACTGCCCCTCCAACAGTGCGGCACTCCCTCAGTACTACCCCTCTGACAGTGCGGCGCTCCCTCAGTACTGCCGCTCCGACAATGCGGCACTCCCTCAGTACTGCCCCTCCGACAGTGCGGCGCTCCCTCAGTACTACCCCTCCGACAGTGCGGTGCTCCCTCAGTAGTGCCCCTCCGACAGTGCGGCACTCTCTCAGTACCGCCCCTCCGACAGTGCGGTGCTCCCTCAGTACTGCCCCTCCGATGGTGCAGCGCTCCCTCAGTACTCCCTCTCCGACAGTGCAGCGTTCCCTCAGTCCTGCCCCTCCGACAGTGCGGTGCTCCCTCAGTAACATAGAAACATAGAAAATAGGTGCAGGAGTAGGCCATTCGGCCCTTTGAGCCTGCACCACCATTCAATAAGATCCTGGCTGATCATTCCCTCAGTACCCCTTTCCTGCTTTCTCTCCATACCCCTTGATCCCTTTAGCCATAAGGGCCACATCTAACTCCCTCTTGAATATATCCAGTGAACTGGCCTCAACAACTCTCTGCGGTAGAGAATTCCACAGGTTCACAATTCTCTGAGTGAAGAAGTTTCTCCTCATCTCGGTCCTAAATGGCCTACCCCTTATCCTTAGACTGTGACCCCTGGTTCTGGACTTCCCCAACATCGGGAACATTCTTCCTGCATCTAACCTGTCCAGTCCCGTCAGAATTTTATATGTTTCTATGCGATCCCCTCTCATTCTTCTAAACTCCAGTGAATACAGGCACAGTCGATCCAGTCTCTCCTCATATGTCAGTCCTGCCATCCCGGGAATCAGTCTGGTGAACCTTCGCTGCACTCCCTCAATAGCAAGAACGTCCTTCCTCAGATTAGGAGACCAAAACTGAACACAATATTCCAGGTAAGGCCTCACCAAGGACCTGTACAACTACAGTAAGACCTCCCTGCTCCGATACTCAAATCCTCTCGCTATGAAGGCCAACATACCATTTGCCTTCTTCACCACCTGCTGTACCTGCATGCCAACTTTCAATGACTGATGAACCATGACACCCAGGTCTCGTTGCACCTCCCCTTTTCCTAATCTGTCACCATTCAGATAATATTCTGCCTTCGTGTTTTTGCCCCCAAAGTGGATAACCTCACATTTATCCACATTATACAGCATCTGCCATGCATTTGCCCACTCACCTAACCTGTCCAAGTCACCCTGCAGCCTCTTAGCATCCCCCTCACAGCTCACACCGCCACCCAGCTTAGTGTCATCTGCAAACTTGGAGATACTACACTCAATTCCTTCATCCAAATCATTGATGTATATTGTAAATAGCTGGGGTCCCAGCACTGAGCCCTGGGGCACTCCACTAGTCACTGCCTGCCATTCTGAAAAGGACCCGTTTATCCCGACTCTCTGCTTCCTGTCTGCCAACCAGTTCTCTATCCACGCCAGTACATTACCCCCAATACCATGTGCTTTAATTTTGCACACCAATCTCTTGTGTGGGACCTTGTCAAAAGCCTTTTGAAAGTCCAAATGCACCACATCCACTGGCTCCCCCTTGTCCACTCGACTATTTACATCCTCAAAAAATTCTAGAAGATTTGTCAAGCATGATTTCCCTTTCATAAATCCATGCTGACTTGGACCGATTCTGTCACTGCTTTCCAAATGCGCTGCTATTTCATCTTTAATAATTGATTCCAACATTTTCCCTCAGTATTGCCCCTCCGACAGTGCGCACTCCCTCAGTACTGCCCCTCCGACAGTGCGGCATTCCCTCAGTACTGCCCCTCCGACAGTGCGGCATTCCCTCAGTACTGCCCCTCCGACAGTGCGGCATTCCCTCAGTACTGCCCCTCCGACAGTACGGCACTCCCTCAGTACTACCCCTCCGACAGTGCGGCATTCCCTCAGTACTACCCCTCCGACAGTGCGGCATTCCCTCAGTACTGACCCTCCGACAGTGCGGCACTCCCTCAGTACTACCCCTCCGACAGTGCGGCATTCCCTCAGTACTGACCCTCCGACAGTGCGGCACTCCCTCAGTACTACCCCTCCGACAGTGCGGCACTCCCTCAGTACTGCCCCTCCGACAGTGCGGCATTCCCTCAGTACTACCCCTCCGACAGTGCGGCATTCCCTCAGTACTGCCCCTCCGACAGTGCGGCATTCCTTCAGTACTGCCCCTCCAACAGTGCGGCATTCCCTCAGTACTGCCCCTCCGACAGTGCGGCATTCCCTCAGTACTGCCACTCCGACAGTGCGGCGCTCCCTCAGTACCGCCCCTCCCAAAGTGCGGCACTCCCTCAGTACTGCCCCTCCCAAAGTGCGGGACTCCCTCAGTACTGCCCCTACCAAAGTGCGGGACTCCCTCAGTACTGCCCCTCCGACAGTGCGGCGCTCCCTCAGTACTGCCCCTCCGACAGTGCGGCACTCCCTCAGTACTGCCCCACCGACAGTGAGGCGCTCCCTCCGTACTGCCCCTCCGATAGTGTCCAGGGACATGCCGTGGATCTTGATGACTGGGGGTCAGTGCTGTGCGGTGAGGACAGGCTGGTGGAGGACCTTTGTCTTACGGATGTTAAGCGTAAGGCCCATGCTTTCATATGCCTCAGTGAAAACATCGACTATATCCTGGAGTTCAGCCTCTGAATGTGCACAGACGCAGCCGTCGTCCGCATACTGTAGCTCAACGACAGAGGTTGGGGTGATCTTGGACCTGGCCTGGAGACGGTGAAGGTTGAACAGGTTCCCACTAGTTCTGTAGTTTAGTTCCACTCCAGCGGGGAGCTTGTTGCCTGTGAGGTGGAGCACGGCAGCGAGGAAGATTGAGAAGAGGGTTGGGGGCGATGACACAGCCCTGTTTGACCCCGGTCTGGACGTGGATTGGGTCTGTAATGGATCTGTGGGTAAGGATCACGGTCTGCATGTCATCGTGAAGCAGGCGAAGGATGTTGACAAACTTTTGGGGGAGGACGCTCCATAGACCCTCGCGGTCGACAGTGTCAAAGGCCTTTGTAAGATCGAAACAGGCCATGTATCAGGGCTGGCGCTGCTCCCTGCATTTTTCCTGTAACAGGCGCGTTGCAAAGATCAGGTGGTGGATGGAGAAAGCACAGGAGATGCAACAACTGGCCGACAGCCACGATATGTGAGGATTTGTCGCTGCAGTCAAGGCCACCGACGGTCCAAACTCCCAAGGCCCCACCCCAGTGCTGGCCAAGAACGGGGAAACACTCATCAAGGACACCGAGGCTGTCGGGGCCCGATGGAAGGAGCACTTCGAAGATCTCCTCAATCGAGACTCTGCCTTTGACTCGAGTGTTCTCGACTCCATCCCGCAGCATGTGACCCGCCACTACCTCAGTGAAACCCCAACGTTGGACAAGGTCGGCAAAGCCATAAAACAGCTCAAGAATAACAAGGCTGTGGGTGTGGATAGAATCCCTGCTGAGGCGCTAAAATATGGTTCTCCCTTGTCCACTCCACTAGTTACATCCTCATAAAATTCCAGAAGATTTGTCAAGTATGATTTCCCTTTCATAAATCCATGCAGACTTGGACCGATCCTGTCACTGCTTTCCAAATGTGCTGCTATTTCATCTTTAATAATTGATTCCAACATTTTCCTCACTACTGATGTCAGGCTAACCGGTCTATAATTACCCATTTTCTCCCTCCCTCCCTGCTTAAACAGTGGTGTTACATTATCTACCCTCCAGTCCATAGGAACTGATCCAGAGTCGATAGACTGTTGGAAAATGATCACCAATGCATCCACTATTTCTAGGGCCACTTCCTTAAGTACTCTGGGATGCAAACTATCAGGCCCCGGGGATTTATCGGCCTTCTATCCCATCAATTTCCCAAATACAATTTCCCGCCTAATAAGGATATCCTTCAGTTCCTCCTTCTCACTAGACCCTCGGTCCCCTAGTACAATCTGAAGGTTATTTGTGTCTTCCTTCGTGAAGACAGAACCAAAGTATTTGTTCAACTGGTCTGCCATTTCTTTGTTCCCCATTACAAATTCACCTGAATCCGACTGCAAGGGACCTACGTTTGTCTTCACTGATCTTTTTCTCTTCATATATCTAAAGAAGCTTTTGCAGTCAGTTTTTATATTCCCGGCAAGCTTCCTCTCATACTCTATTTCCCCCCTCTTTATTAAACCCTATCTACACAGTTAATTTGTCCACCTTATTCCGAATACTCCTCGCATTGAGGCACAGAGCCTTCAGGCTTGTCTTTCTAATACACTTCGCCCCTTTAGAATTTTGCTGTAATGTGGCCCTTTTTGCCTTGGGTTTCTCTGCCCTCCACTTTTACTTTTCTTCTTTCTATCTTTTGCTTCTGTCCCCATTCTACTTCCCTCTGTCTCCCTGCATAGGTTCCCATCCCCCTGCCGTATTAGTTTAACTCCTCTCCAACAGCACTAGCAAACACTCCCCCGAGGACATTGGTTCCGGTCCTGCCCAGGTGCAGACCGTCCGGTTTGTTCTGGTCCCACCTCCCCCAGAACTGGTTCCAATGTCCCATGAATTTGAATCCCTCCCTGCTGCACCACTCCTCAAGCCATGTATTCATCTGAGCTATCCTGCGATTCCTACTCTGACTAGCACGTGGTACTGGTAGCAATCCTGTGATTACTATTTTGAGGTCCTACTTTTTAATGTAGTTCCTAGCTCCTTAAATTTGTCTCGTAGGACCTCATCCCTTTTTTTACCGATATCGTTGGTATCTATATGCACCACGACAACTGGCTGTTCACCCTCCCTTTTTAGAATGTCCTGCACCCGCTCCGAGACATCCTTGACCCTTGCACCAGGGAGGCAACATACCATCCTGGAGTCTCGGTTGCGGCCGCAGAAACGCCTATCTATTCCCCTTACATCTAATCCCCTATCACTATCACTGTCCCACTCTTTTTCCTGCCCTCCTGTGCAGCAGAGCCAGCCACGGTGCCATGAACTTGGCTGCTGCTGCCCTCCCCTGATGAGTCATCCCCCCCCCCCCACCCCGCCAACAGTACCCAAAGCGGTGTATCTGTTTTGCAGGGGGATGACCGCAGGGGACCCCTGCACTACCTTCCTTGCACTGCTCTTCCTGTTGGTCACCCATTCCCTATCTGGCTGTGTACCCTTTACCTGTGGTGTGACCAACTCACTAAACGTGCTGTTCACGACAACCTCAGCATCGTGCATGCTCCAGAGTGAATCCACCCGCAGCTCCAGTGCTGCAATGTGGTCCGTCAGGTGCGATACGAGGCTCCGCCTCAGATCATTCTGTGATACAAAGAAATTCTGTGACGTATTTCTCCCTTTCCCCCGTTTCCCCGTTTCCCACAATACAACAGTGACCACCCTCCAAAAGTATTTCATTGGCTGCAAAGCGCTTTGTGACGTCCGGTGGTCGTGAAAGGCGCTATATAAATGCAAGTCTTTCTTTCTTCCTTCCTAACTGCTCCCTTTCCCATCTTCTATCATCCTGCCCCTGCATTTCTTTCGCCCCTTTCCCCTCCTCCCCCACCCACTGACTTTCCACAATCCGGTTCCCGCTTTAATGGGGCCTTGACTCAATTACAGTTGCACAACCATAATTTGCGCGGATGGGCGGCTCCGCTTTAAGGGCGATTCCAGCGAGCGGCCGCTGCCGACAGAAGCGCGATGACGCAAAGACGCTGGGGCGGGGTCGGAAGGGGAGCTGGAGCGGCCCTGTGATTGGTTGGCGGAAGCTGTCCATCACCCAGCCGAGTGGACGGATTCACTCACAGCCGGGCGGCGCTGGCCATTGGCTGAGGCGGCTGCCCATCAAGCAGAGGGCCTGCTGCCATTGGCTGAGGCGATGGATGCAGTGTAAAGCGCCCCCTGCAGGGCCAGGGAGGCTATTACAGGGTGCCATCAAACACAACAACAACTTATATTTATATAGCACCTGCACCGTACACTCCCAGGGCTGGTCCAGCACAGGTTAGATACAAGAAGAAAGAAAGACGTGCATTTATATAGCGCCTTTCACGGCCACCGGACGCCTCAATCACTTTACGGCCATTGACGTACTTTTGGGGTGTGCTCACTGTTGCATTGTGGGAAACACGGCAGCCAATTTGTGCACAGCAAGATCCCACACACAGCGATGTGATAATGACCCAATCATCTGTTTTTGTTATGTTGGTCGAGGGATAAATATTGGGCCCAGGACACCGGGGAGAACTCCCCTGCTCTTCTTCCAAATAGTGCCCTGGGATCTTTCACATCCACCTGAGAGCAGACGGGGCCTCGGTTTAACGTCTCATCCGAAAGATGGCACCTCCGACAGTGTGGGGCTCCCTCAGTACTGACCCTCCGACAGTGCGGCACTCCCTCAATACTGCCCCTCCGACAGTGCGGCACTCCCTCAGTACTGTCCCTCCGACAGTGCGGCACTCCCTCAGTACTGCCCCTCCGACAGTGCGGCACTCCCTCAGTACTGTCCCTCCGACAGTGCGACGCTCCCTCAGTACTGTCCCTCCGACAGTGCGGCACTCCCTCAGTACTGTCCCTCCGACAGTGCGGCACTCCCTCAGTACTGCCCCTCCAACAGTGAGGCGCTCCCTCAGTACTGTCTCTCCGACAGTGCAGCACTCCCTCAGTACTGCCCCTCCAACAGTGCGGGGCTCGCTCAGTACTGCCCCTCCCAAAGTGCGGCACTCCCTCAGTCAAAGGCCTTTGTAAGATCGAAACAGGCCATGTATCAGGGCTGGCGCTGCTCCCTGCATTTTTCCTGTAACAGGCGCGTTGCAAAGATCAGGTGGTGGATGGAGAAAGCACAGGAGATGCAACAACTGGCCGACAGCCACGGTATGTGAGGATTTGTCGCTGCGGTCAAGGCCACCGACGGTCCAAACTCCCAAGGCCCCACCCCAGTGCTGGCCAAGAACGGGGAAACACTCATCAAGGACACCGAGGCTGTCGGGGCCCGATGGAAGGAGCACTTCGAAGATCTCCTCAATCGAGACTCTGCCTTTGACTCGAGTGTTCTCGACTCCATCCCGCAGCATGTGACCCGCCACTACCTCAGTGAAACCCCAACGTTGGACAAGGTCGGCAAAGCCATAAAACAGCTCAAGAATAACAAGGCTGTGGGTGTGGATAGAATCCCTGCTGAGGCGATAAAATATGGTTCTCCCTTGTCCACTCCACTAGTTACATCCTCAAAAAATTCCAGCAGATTTGTCAAGCATGATTTCCCTTTCATAAATCCACGCTGACTTGGACCGATCCTGTCACTGCTTTCCAAATGTGCTGCTATTTCATCCTTAATAATTGATTCCAACATTTTCCTCACTACTGATGTCAGGCTAACCGGTCTATAATTACCCATTTTCTCTCTCCCTCCCTGTTTAAACAGTGGTGTTACATTAGCTACCCTCCAGTCCATAGGAACTGATCCAGAGTCGATAGACTGTTGGAAAATGATCACCAATGCATCCACTATTTCTAGGGCCACTTCCTTAAGTACTCTGGGATGCAGACTATCAGGCCCCGGGGATTTATTGGCCTTCTATCCCATCAATTTCCCTAACACAATTTCCTGACTAATAAGGATATCCTTCAGTTCCTCCTTCTCACTAGACCCTCGGTCCCCTAGTACAATCTGAAGGTTATTTGTGTCTTCCTTCGTGAAGACAGAACCAAAGTATTTGTTCAATTGGTCTGCCATTTCTTTGTTCCCCATTATAAATTCACCTGAATCTGACTGCAAGGGACCTACGTTTGTCTTCACTAATCTTTTTCTCTTCACCTATCTATAGAAGCTTTTGCAGTCAGTTTTTATATTCCCGGCAAGCTTCATCTCATACTGCAGAGCGACTTGGATAGGTTAGGTGAGTGGGCAAATGCATGGCAGATGAAGTATAATGTGGATAAATGTGAGGTTATCCACTTTGGTGGTAAAAACAGAGAGACAGACTATTATCTGAATGGTGACAGAGTAGGAAAAGGGGAGGTGCAAAGAGACCTGGGTGTCATGGTACATCAGTCACTGAAGGTTGGCATGCAGGTACAGCAGGCGGTTAAGAAAGCAAATGGCATGTTGGCCTTCATAGCAAGGGGATTTGAGTACAGGGGCAGGGAGGTGTTGCTACAGTTGTACAGGGCATTGGTGAGGCCACACCTGGAATATTGTGTACAGTTTTGGTCTCCTAACCTGAGGAAGGACATTCTTGCTATTGAGGGAGTGCAGCGAAGGTTCACCAGACTGATTCCCGGGATGGCGGGACTGACCTATCAAGAAAGACTGGATCAACTGGGCTTGTATTCACTGGAGTTCAGAAGAATGAGAGGGGACCTCATAGAAACATTTAAAATTCTGACGGGTTTAGACAGGTTAGATGCAGGAAGAATGTTCCCAATGTTGGGGAAGTCCAGAACCAGGGGTCACAGTCTAAGGATAAGGGGTAAGCCATTTAGGACCGAGATGCGGAGGAACTTCTTCACCCAGAGAGTGGTGAACCTGTGGAATTCTCTACCACAGAAAGTTGTTGAGGCCAATTCACTAAATATATTCAAAAAGGAGTTAGATGAAGTCCTTACTACTCGGGGGATCAAGGGGTATGGTGAGAAAGCAGGAATGGGGTACTGAAGTTGAATGTTCAGCCATGAACTCATTGAATGGCGGTGCAGGCTAGAAGGGCCGAATGGCCTACTCCTGCACCTATTTTCTTTGTTTCTATGTTTCTATACTCTATTTCCCCCCTCTTAATTAAACCCTATCGACACAGTTAATTTGTCCACCTTATTCCGAATACTCCTCGCATTGAGGCACAGAGCCTTCAGACTTGTCTTTCTAACACACTTTGCTCCTTTAGAATTTTGCTGTAATGTGGCCCTTTTTGCCTTGGGTTTCTCTGCCCTCCACTTTTACTTTTCTTCTTTCTATCTTTTGCTTCTGTCCCCATTCTACTTCCCTCTGCATAGGTTCCCATCCCCCTGCCATGTTAGTTTAACCCCTCCCCAACAGCACTAGCAAACACTCCCCCGAGGACATTGGTTCCGGTCCTGCCCAGGTGCAGACCGTCCGGTTTGTTCTGGTCCCACCTCCCCCAGAACCGGTTCCAAGGTCCCAGGAATTTGAATCCCTCCCTTCTGCACCACTCCTCAAGCCACATATTCATCTGAGCTATCCTGCGATTCCTACTCTGACTAGCACGTGGCACTGGTAGCAATCCTGAGATTACTACTTTTGAGGTCCTACTTTTTAATTTAGCTCCTAGCTCCTTAAATTTGTCTCGTAGGACCTCATCCCTTTTTTTACCGATATCGTTGGTATCTATATGCACCACGACAACTGGCTGTTCACCCTCCCTTTTTAGAATGTCCTGCACCCGCTCCGAGACATCCTTGACCCTTGCAGCAGGGAGGCAACATACCATCCTGGAGTCTCGGTTGCGGCCGCAGAAACGCCTATCTATTCCCCTTACAATCGAATCCCCTATCACTATCGCTCTCCCGCTCTTTTTCCTGCCCTCCTGTGCAGCAGAGCCAGCCACGGTGCCATGAACTTGGCTGCTGCTGCCCTCCCCTGATGAGTCATCCCCCCCCCCCCATCCCGCCAACAGTACCCAAAGCGGTGTATCTGTTTTGCAGGGGGATGACCGCAGGGGACCCCTGCACTACCTTCCTTGCACTGCTCTTCCTGTTGGTCACCCATTCCCTATCTGGCTGTGTACCCTTTACCTGTGGTGTGACCAACTCACTAAACGTGCTGTTCACGACAACCTCAGCATCGTGCATGCTCCAGAGTGAATCCACCCGCAGCTCCAGTGCCGCAATGTGGTCCGTCAGGTGCGATACGAGGCTCCGCCTCAGGTCATTCTGTGATACAAAGAAATTCTGTGACGTATTTCTCCCTTTCCCCCGTTTCCCCGTTTCCCACAATACAACAGTGGCCACCCTCCAAAAGTATTTCATTGGCTGCAAAGCGCTTTGTGACGTCCGGTGGTCGTGAAAGGCGCTATATAAATGCAAGTCTTTCTTTCTTCCATCCTAACTGCTCCCTTTCCCATCTTCTATCGTCCTGCCCCTGCATTTCTTCCCCCCCTTTCCCCTCCTCTCCCACCCACTGACTTTCCACAATCCGGTTCCCGCTTTAATGGGGCCTTGACGGAATTACAGTTGCACAACCATAATTTGCTCCGATGGGCGGCTCCGCTTTAAGGGCGATTCCAGCGAGCGGCCGCTGCCGACAGAGGCGCGATGACGCAAAGACGCTGGGGCGGGGACGGAAGGGGAGCTGGAGCGGCCCTGTGATTGGTTGGCGGAAGCTGTCCATCACCCAGCCGAGTGGGCGGATTCACTCACAGCCGGGCGGCGCTGGCCATTGGCTGAGGCGGCTGCCCGTCAAGCAGAGGGCCTGCTGCCATTGGCTGAGGCGATGGATGCAGTGTAAAGCGCCCCCTGCAGGGCCAGGGAGGCTATTACAGGATCCCATCAAACACAACAACAACTTATATTTATATAGCACCTGCACCGTACACTCCCAGGGCAGGTCCAGCACGGGTTAGATACAAGAAGAAAGAAAGACGTACATTTATATAGCGCCTTTCACGGCCACCGGACGCCTCGATCACTTTACGGCCAATGACGTACTTTTGGGGTGTGCTCACTGTTGCATTGTGGGAAACACGGCAGCCAATTTGTGCACAGCAAGATCCCACACACAGCGATGTGATAATGACCCAATCATCTGTTTTTGTTATGTTGGTCGAGGGATAAATATTGGGCCCAGGACACCGGGGAGAACTCCCCTGCTCTTCTTCCAAATAGTGCCCTGGGATCTTTTACATCCACCTGAGAGCAGACGGGGCCTCGGTTTAACGTCTCATCCGAAAGATGGCACCTCCGGCAGTGCGGCACTCCCTCAGTACTGCCCCTCCGACAGTGCGGCGCTCCCTCAGTACTGCCCCTCCGACAGTGCGGCACTCCCTCAGTACTGCCTCTCCGACAGTGCGGCACTCCCTCAGTACTGCCCCTCCGACATTGCGGCACTCCCTCACTACTGCCTCTCCGACAGTGCGGCACTCCCTCAGTACTGCCTCTCCGACAGTGCGGCGCTCCCTCAGTACTGACCCTCCGGCAGTGCAGCAATCCCTCAGTACTGCCCCTCTGACAGTGCAGGGCTCCCTCAGTACTGCCCCTCCGACAATGCGGCACTCCCTCAGTAATATCTCTCCGACAGTGCGGCGCTCCCTCAGTACTGTCCCTCCGACAATACGGCACTCCCTCAGTACTGCCCCTCTGACAGTGCAGGGCTCCCTCAGTACTGCCCCTCCGACAATGCGGCACTCCCTCAGTAATATCTCTCCGACAGTGCGGCGCTCCCTCAGTACTGCCCCTCTGACAGTGCGGCGCTCCCTCAGTACTGCCCCTCCGACAGTGCAGGGCTCCCTCAGTACTGCCCCTCCGACAATGCAGCACTCCCTCAGTAATATCTCTCCGACAGTGCGGCGCTCCCTCAGTACTGCCCCTCCGACAGTGCGGCGCTCCCTCAGTACTGCCCCTCCGACAGTGCGGCACTCCCTCAGTACTGCCCCTCCGACAGTGCGGCGGTCCTTCAGTACTGTCTCTCCGACAGTGCAGCACTCCCTCAGTACTGTCCCTCCGACAGTGCGGCACTCCCTCAGTACTGTCCCTCCGACAGTGCGGCACTCCCTCAGTACTGCCCCTCCAACAGTGCGGCGGTCCTTCAGTACTGTCTCTCTGACAGTGCAGCACTCCCTCAGTACTGCCCCTCCAACAGTGCGGGGCTCGCTCAGTACTGCCCGTCCCAAAGTGCGGCACTCCCTCAGTACAGCCCCTCCGACAGTGCAGCACCCCCTCAGTACTGCCCCTCCGACAGTGCGATACTCCCTCAGTACTGCCCCTCCGACAGTGCGGCACTCCCTCAGTACTGCCCCTCCGACAGTGAGGCACTCCCTCAGTACTGACCCTCCGACAGTGCGGCTCTCCCTCAGTACAGCCCCTCCGACAGTGCAGCACCCCCTCAGCACTGCCCCTCCGACAGTGCGGCACTCCCTCAGTACTGGCCCTCCAACAGTGCGGCACTCCCTCAGTACTACCCCTCCGACAATGCGGCACTCCCTCAGTACTACCCCTCCGGCAGTGCGGCACTCCCTCAGTACTGCCCCTCCGACAGTGCGGCACTCTCTCAGCACTGCCCCTCCGACAGTGCGGCACTCCCTCAGTACTGCCCCTCCGACAGTGCGGCACTCCCTCAGTACTGCCCCTCCGACAGTGTGGCACTCCCTCAGTACTGCCCCTCCGACAGTGCGGCACTCCCTCTGTGCTGCCCCTCCGACAGTGCGGCACTCCCTCAGTACTGCCCCTCCGACAGTGCGGCACTCCCTCAGTACTGCCCCTCCGACAATGCGGCACTCCCTCAGTACTACCCCTCCGGCAGTGCGGCACTCCCTCAGTACTGCCCCTCCGACAGTGCGGCGCTCCCTCAGTACTGCCCCTCCGACAGTGCGGCGCTCCCTCAGTACTGACCCTCCGACAGTGCGGCACTCTCTCAGCACTGCCCCTCCGACAGTGCGGCACTCCCTCAGTACTGACCCTCCGACAGTGCGGCGCTCCCTCAGTACTGCCCCTCCGACAGTGCGGCACTCTCTCAGCACTGCCCCTCCGACAGTGCGGCACTCCCTCAGTACTGCCCCTCCGACAGTGCGGCACTCCCTCAGTACTGCCCCTCCGACAGTGTGGCACTCCCTCAGTACTGCCCCTCCGACAGTGCGGCACTCCCTCTGTGCTGCCCCTCCGACAGTGCGGCACTCCCTCAGTACTGCCCCTCCGACAGTGCGGCACTCCCTCAGTACTGCCCCTCCGACAGGGTGGCACTCCCTCAGTACTGCCCCTCCGACAGTACGGCACTCCCTCAGTACTGACCCTCCGACAGTGCGGCGCTCCCTCAGTACTGCCTCTCCGACAGTGCGGCGCTCCCTCAGTACTGCCCCTCCTACAGTGCGGCGCTCCCTCAGTACTGCCCCTCCGACAGTGCAGGGCTCCCTCAGTACTGCCCCTCCGACAGTGCGGCACTCCCTCAGTACTGCCCCTCCGACAGTGCAAGGCTCCCTCAGCACTGCCCCTCCGACAGTGCGGCACTCCCTCAGTACTGCCCCTCCGACAGTGCGAGGCTCCCTCACTACTGCCCCTCCGACAGTGCGGCACTCCCTCAGTACTGCCCCTCCGACAGTGCGGCGCTCCCTCAGTACTGCCCCTCCGACAGTGCAAGGCTCCCTCAGCACTGCCCCTCCGACAGTGCGGCACTCCCTCAGTACTGCCCCTCCAACAGTGCGGCTCTCCCTCAGTACTGCCGCTCCGACAGTGCAAGGCTCCCTCAGTACTGCCCCTCCAACAGTGCGGCTCTCCCTCAGTACTGCCGCTCCGACAGTGCAGCGCTCTCTCAGTACCGCCCCTCCGACAGTGCGGCGCTCCCTCAGTAACATAGAAACATAGAAACATAGAAAATAGGTTCAGGAGTAGGCCATTCGGCCCTTTGAGCCTGCACCACCATTCAATAAGATCATGGCTGATCATTCCCTCAGTACCCCTTTCCTGCTTTCTCTCCATACCCCTTGATCCCTTTAGCCGTTAGGGCCACATCTAACTCCCTCTTGAATATATCCAATGAACTGACCTCAACAACTCTCTGCGGTAGAGAATTCCACAGGTTCACAATTCTCTGAGTGAAGAAGTTTCTCCTCATCTCGGTCCTAAATGGCTTACCCCTTATCCTTAGACTGTGTCCCCTGGTTCTGGACTTCCCCAACATCGGGAACATTCTTCCTGCATCTAACCTGTCTAAACCCGTCAGAATTTTATATGTTTCGATGAGATCCCCTCTCATCCTTCTAAACTCCAGTGAATACAGGCCCAGTCGATCCAGTCTCTCCTCATATGTCAGTCCTGCCATCCCGGGAATCAGTCTGGTGAACCTTCGCTGCACTCCCTCAATAGCAAGAACGCCCTTCCTCAGATTAGGAGACCAAAACTGAACACAATATTCCAGGTAAGGCCTCACCAAGGACCTGTACAACTACAGTAAGACCTCCCTGCTCCTATACTCAAATCCCCTCGCTATGAAGGCCAACATACCATTTGCCTTCTTCACCACCTGCTGTACCTGCATGGCAACTTTCAATGACTGATGTACCATGACACCCAGGTCTCGTTGCACCTCCCCTTTTCCTAATCTGTCACCATTCAGATAATATTCTGCCTTCGTGTTTTTGCCCCCAAAGTGGATAACCTCACATTTATCCACATTATACTGCATCTGCCATGCATTTGCCCACTCACCTAACCTGTCCCAGTCACCCTGCAGCCTCTTAGCATCCCCCTCACAGCTCACACTGCCATCCAGCTTAGTGTCATCTGCAAACTTGGAGATATTACACTCAATTCCTTCATCCAAATCATTGATGTATATTGTAAATAGCTGGGGTCCCAGCACTGAGCCCTGCGGCACTCACTAGTCACTGCCTGCCATTCTGAAAAGGACCCGTTTATCCCGACTCTCTGCTTCCTGTCTGCCAACCAGTTCTCTCTCCACGTCAGTACATTACCCCCAATACCATGTGCTTTAATTTTGCACACCAATCTCTTGTGTGGGACCTTGTCAAAAGCCTTTTGAAAGTCCAAATACACCACATCCACTGGTTCTCCCTTGTCCACTCTACTATTTACATTCTCAAAAAATCCCTCAGTACTGCCCCTCCGACAGTGCAGCATTCCCTCAGTACTGCCCCTCCGACAGTGCGGCACTCCCTCAGTACTGCCCCTCCGACAGTGCGGCACTCCCTCTGTGCTGCCCCTCCGACAGTGCGGCACTCCCTCAGTACTGCCCCTCCGACAGTGCGGCACTCCCTCAGTACTGCCCCTCCGACAATGCGGCACTCCCTCAGTACTACCCCTCCGGCAGTGCGGCACTCCCTCAGTACTGCCCCTCCGACAGTGCGGCGCTCCCTCAGTACTGCCCCTCCGACAGTGCGGCGCTCCCTCAGTACTGACCCTCCGACAGTGCGGCACTCTCTCAGCACTGCCCCTCCGACAGTGCGGCACTCCCTCAGTACTGACCCTCCGACAGTGCGGCGCTCCCTCAGTACTGCCCCTCCGACAGTGCGGCACTCTCTCAGCACTGCCCCTCCGACAGTGCGGCACTCCCTCAGTACTGACCCTCCGACAGTGCGGCACTCCATCAGTACTGCCCCTCCGACAGTGCAGCATTCCCTCAGTATTGCCCCTCCGACAGTGCGGCGCTCCCTCAGTACTGACCCTCCGACAGTGCGGCACTCCCTCAGTACTGCCCCTCCGACACTGCGGCACACCCTCAGCACTGCCCCTCCGACAGTGCGGCACTCCCTCAGTACTGCCCCTCCGACAGTGCGGCACTCCCTCAGTACTGCCCCTCCGACAGTGTGGCACTCCCTCAGTACTGCCCCTCCGACAGTGCGGCACTCCCTCTGTGCTGCCCCTCCGACAGTGCGGCACTCCCTCAGTACTGCCCCTCCGACAGTGCGGCACTCCCTCAGTACTGCCCCTCCGACAATGCGGCACTCCCTCAGTACTACCCCTCCGGCAGTGCGGCACTCCCTCAGTACTGCCCCTCCGACAGTGCGGCGCTCCCTCAGTACTGCCCCTCCGACAGTGCGGCGCTCCCTCAGTACTGACCCTCCGACAGTGCGGCACTCTCTCAGCACTGCCCCTCCGACAGTGCGGCACTCCCTCAGTACTGACCCTCCGACAGTGCGGCGCTCCCTCAGTACTGCCCCTCCGACAGTGCGGCACTCTCTCAGCACTGCCCCTCCGACAGTGCGGCACTCCCTCAGTACTGCCCCTCCGACAGTGCGGCACTCCCTCAGTACTGCCCCTCCGACAGTGTGGCACTCCCTCAGTACTGCCCCTCCGACAGTGCGGCACTCCCTCTGTGCTGCCCCTCCGACAGTGCGGCACTCCCTCAGTACTGCCCCTCCGACAGTGCGGCACTCCCTCAGTACTGCCCCTCCGACAGGGTGGCACTCCCTCAGTACTGCCCCTCCGACAGTACGGCACTCCCTCAGTACTGACCCTCCGACAGTGCGGCGCTCCCTCAGTACTGCCTCTCCGACAGTGCGGCGCTCCCTCAGTACTGCCCCTCCTACAGTGCGGCGCTCCCTCAGTACTGCCCCTCCGACAGTGCAGGGCTCCCTCAGTACTGCCCCTCCGACAGTGCGGCACTCCCTCAGTACTGCCCCTCCGACAGTGCAAGGCTCCCTCAGCACTGCCCCTCCGACAGTGCGGCACTCCCTCAGTACTGCCCCTCCGACAGTGCGAGGCTCCCTCACTACTGCCCCTCCGACAGTGCGGCACTCCCTCAGTACTGCCCCTCCGACAGTGCGGCGCTCCCTCAGTACTGCCCCTCCGACAGTGCAAGGCTCCCTCAGCACTGCCCCTCCGACAGTGCGGCACTCCCTCAGTACTGCCCCTCCAACAGTGCGGCTCTCCCTCAGTACTGCCGCTCCGACAGTGCAAGGCTCCCTCAGTACTGCCCCTCCAACAGTGCGGCTCTCCCTCAGTACTGCCGCTCCGACAGTGCAGCGCTCTCTCAGTACCGCCCCTCCGACAGTGCGGCGCTCCCTCAGTAACATAGAAACATAGAAACATAGAAAATAGGTTCAGGAGTAGGCCATTCGGCCCTTTGAGCCTGCACCACCATTCAATAAGATCATGGCTGATCATTCCCTCAGTACCCCTTTCCTGCTTTCTCTCCATACCCCTTGATCCCTTTAGCCGTAAGGGCCACATCTAACTCCCTCTTGAATATATCCAATGAACTGACCTCAACAACTCTCTGCGGTAGAGAATTCCACAGGTTCACAATTCTCTGAGTGAAGAAGTTTCTCCTCATCTCGGTCCTAAATGGCCTACCCCTTATCCTTAGACTGTGTCCCCTGGTTCTGGACTTCCCCAACATCGGGAACATTCTTCCTGCATCTAACCTGTCTAAACCCGTCAGAATTTTATATGTTTCTATGAGATCCCCTCTCATCCTTCTAAACTCCAGTGAATACAGGCCCAGTCGATCCAGTCTCTCCTCATATGTCAGTCCTGCCATCCCGGGAATCAGTCTGGTGAACCTTCGCTGCACTCCCTCAATAGCAAGAATGTCCTTCCTCAGATTAGGAGACCAAAACTGAACACAATATTCCAGGTAAGGCCTCACCAAGGACCTGTACAACTACAGTAAGACCTCCCTGCTCCTATACTCAAATCCCCTCGCTATGAAGGCCAACATACCATTTGCCTTCTTCACCACCTGCTGTACCTGCATGGCAACTTTCAATGACTGATGTACCATGACACCCAGGTCTCGTTGCACCTCCCCTTTTCCTAATCTGTCACCATTCAGATAATATTCTGCCTTCGTGTTTTTGCCCCCAAAGTGGATAACCTCACATTTATCCACATTATACTGCATCTGCCATGCATTTGCCCACTCACCTAACCTGTCCCAGTCACCCTGCAGCCTCTTAGCATCCCCCTCACAGCTCACACTGCCATCCAGCTTAGTGTCATCTGCAAACTTGGAGATATTACACTCAATTCCTTCATCCAAATCATTGATGTATATTGTAAATAGCTGGGGTCCCAGCACTGAGCCCTGCGGCACTCACTAGTCACTGCCTGCCATTCTGAAAAGGACCCGTTTATCCCGACTCTCTGCTTCCTGTCTGCCAACCAGTTCTCTCTCCACGTCAGTACATTACCCCCAATACCATGTGCTTTAATTTTGCACACCAATCTCTTGTGTGGGACCTTGTCAAAAGCCTTTTGAAAGTCCAAATACACCACATCCACTGGTTCTCCCTTGTCCACTCTACTATTTACATTCTCAAAAAATCCCTCAGTACTGCCCCTCCGACAGTGCAGCATTCCCTCAGTACTGCCCCTCCGACAGTGCGGCACTCCCTCAGTACTGCCCCTCCGACACTGCGGCACACCCTCAGTACTGCCCCTCCGACAGTGCGGCATTCCCTCAGTACTGCCCCTCCGACAGTACGGCACTCCCTCAGTACTGCCGCTCCGACAGTGAGGCACTCCCTCAGTACTGCCCCTCCGACAGTGCGGCACTCCATCAGTACTGCCCCTCCGACAGTGCAGCATTCCCTCAGTATTGCCCCTCCGACAGTGCGGCACTCCCTCAGTACTGCCCCTCCGACACTGCGGCACACCCTCAGTACTGCCCCTCCGACAGTGCGGCATTCCCTCAGTACTGCCCCTCCGACAGTACGGCACTCCCTCAGTACTGCCGCTCCGACAGTGAGGCACTCCCTCAGTACTGCCCCTCCGACAGTGCGGCACTCCATCAGTACTGCCCCTCCGACAGTGCAGCATTCCCTCAGTATTGCCCCTCCGACAGTGCGGCACTCCCTCAGTACTGCCCCTCCGACAGTGCGGCGCTCCCTCAGTACTGCCCCTCCGACAGTGCGGCACTCCCTCAGTACTGCCCCTCCGACAGTGCGGCACTCCCTCAGTACTGCCCCTCCGACAGTGCGGCGCTCTCTCAGTACTGCCCCTCTGACAGTGCGGTGCTCCCTCAGTACCGCCCCTCCGACAGTGCGGCACTCCCTCAATACTGCCCCTCCGACAGTGAGGCGCTCCCTCAGTATTGCCCCTCCGACAGTGCGGCACTCCCTCAGCACCGCTCCTCCGACAGTGCAGCACTCCCTCAGTACTCCCTCTCCGACAGTGTGGTGCTCCCTCAGTACTGCCCCTCCGACAGTGCGGCACTCCCTCAGTACTGCCCCTCCGACAGTGTGGCGCTCCCTCAGTACTGCCCCTCCGACAGTGCGGCATTCCCTCAGTACTGCCCCTCCGACAGTGTGGCACTCCCTCAGTACTGCCCCTCCGACAGTGCGGCATTCCCTCAGTACTGCCCCTCCGACAGTGTGGCACTCCCTCAGTACTGCCCCTCCGACAGTGCGGCATTCCCTCAGTACTGCCCCTCCGACAGTGTGGCGCTCCCTCAGTACTCTCTCTCCGACAGTGCAGCGCTCCCTCAGTACTGCCCCTCCGACAGTGCGGGACTCCCTCAGTACTGCCCCTCCGACAGTGCGGCACTCCCTCAGTACTGCCCCTCCGACAGTGCAGCGCTCCCTCAGTACTGCCCCTCCGACAGTGCGGTGCTCCCTCAGTAACATAGAAACATAGAAACATAGAAAATAGGTGCAGGAGTAGGCCATTTGGCCCTTCGAGCCTGCACCATCATTCAATAAGATCATGGCTGATCATTCCCTCAGTACCCCTTTCCTGCTTTCTCTCCATACCCCTTGATCCCTTTAGCCGTAAGGGCCATATCTAACTCTCTCTTGAATATATCCAATGAACTGGCCTCAACAACTCTCTGCGGTAGAGAATTCCACAGGTTCACCACTCTCTGGGTGAAGAAGTTTCTCCTCATCTCGGTCCTAAATGGCTTACCCCTTATCCTTAGACTGTGTCCCTGGTTCTGGACTTCCCCAACATCGGGAACATTCTAACCTGTTCAATCCTGTCAGAATTTTATATGTTTCTATGAGATCCCCTCTCATCCTTCTAAACTCCAGTGAATACAGGCCCAGTTGATCCAGTCTCTCCTCATATGTCAGTCCTGCCATCCCGGGAACCAGTCTGGTGAACCTTCGCTGCACTCCCTCAATAGCAAGAACGTCCTTCCTCAGATTAGGAGACCAAAACTGAACACAATATTCCAGGTGAGGCCTCACCAAGGCCCTGTACAACTGCAGTAAGACCTCCCTGCTCCTATACTCAAATCCCCTCGCTATGAAGGCCAACATACCATTTGCCTTCTTCACCGCCTGCTGTACCTGCATGTCAACTTTCAATGACTGATGTACCATGACACCCAGGTCTCGTTGCACCTCCCCTTTTCCTAATCTGTCACCATTCAGATAATATTCTGCCTTCCTGTTTTTGCCCCCAAAGTGGATAACCTCACATTTATCCACATTATACTGCATCTGCCATGCATTTGCCCACTCACCTAACCTGTCCAAGTCACCCTGCAGCCTCTTAGCATCCTCCTCACAGCTCACACCGCCACCCAGCTTAGTGTCATCTGCAAACTGGGAGATACTACACTCAATTCCTTCATCCAAATCATTAATGTATATTGTAAATAGCTGGGGTCCCAGCACTGAGACTGCGGCACCCCACCAGTCACTGCCTGCCATTCTGAAAAGGACCCGTTTATCCCGACTCTCTGCTTCCTGTCTGCCAACCAGTTCTCTCTCCACGTCAGTACATTACCCCCAATACCATGTGCTTTAATTTTGCACACCAATCTCTTGTGTGGGACCTTGTCAAAAGCCTTTTGAAAGTCCAAATACACCACATCCACTGGTTCTCCCTTGTCCACTCCACTAGTTACATTCTCAAAAAATCCCTCAGTACTGCCCCTCCGACAGTGCAGCATTCCCTCAGTACTGCCCCTCCGACAGTGCGGCACTCCCTCAGTACTGCCCCTCCGACAGTGCGGCGCTCCCTCAGTACTGCCCCTCCGACAGTGCAGCACTCCCTCAGTACTGCCCCTCCGACAGTGAGGCGCTCCCTCAGTACTGCCCCTCTGACAGTGCAGCACTCCCTCAGTACTGCCCCTCCGACAGTGAGGCACTCCCTCAGTACTGCCCCTCCGACAGTGCGGCACTCCCTCAGTACTGCCCCTCCGACAGTGAGGCGCTCCCTCAGTACTGCCGCTCCGACAGTGCAGCACTCCCTCAGTACTGCCCCTCCGACAGTGAGGTGCTCCCTCAGTACTGCCCCTCCGACAGTGCGGCACTCCCTCAGTACTGCCCCTCCGACAGTGCAGCGCTCCCTCAGTACTGCCCCTCCGACAGTGCGGCACTCCCTCAGTACTGCCCCTCCGACAATGCGGCACTCCCTCAGAACTGCCCCTCCGACAGTGAGGTGCTCCCTCAGTACTGCCCCTCCGACAGTGCGGCACTCCCTCAGTACTGCACTGGGAGTGTCAGCCTGGATTTATTTGCTCCAGTCCCTGGAGTGGGACTCAAACCCACAACCTTCTGACTCAGAGGCGAGAGTGCTGCCCACTGAGACAAGGCTGACAGGGCAGGGACAACCCGATTAGTATTACACCCAGAACTTGGGTTAATGCTGCCTCCTGATGGTGAGTTATTGTATTACACCCAGAGTTTGGTTAATGCTGCCTCCTGGTGGTGAGTTATTGTATTACACCCAGAACTTGGGTTAATGCTGCCTCCTGATGGTGAGTTATTGTATTACACGCAGAACTTGGGTTAATGCTGCCTCCTGGTGGTGAGTTATTGTATTACACCCAGAACTTGGGTTAATGCTGCCTCCTGGTGGTGAGTTATTGTATTACACCCAAAACTTGGGTTAATGCTGCCTCCTGGTGGTGAGCTATTATATTACACCCAGAACTTGGATTAATGCTGCCTCCTGGTGGTGAGTTATTGTATTACACCCAGAACTTGGGTTAATGCTGCCTCCTGTTGGTGAGTTATTATATTACACCCAGAACTTGGATTAATGCTGCCTCCTGGTGGTGAGTTATTGTATTACACCCAGAACTTGGGTTAATGCTGCCTCCTGGTGGTGAGTTATTGTATTACACCCAGAACTTGGGTTAATGCTGCCTCCTGGTGGTGAGTTATTGTATTACACCCAGAACTTGGGTTAATGCTGCCTCCTGGAGGTGAGTTATTGTATTACACCCAGAACTTGGATTAATGCTGCCTCCTGGTGGTGAGGTATTGTATTACACCAAGGCACTTTGGTGGATCTCTCCAATTACCCCACTCCCCCCACACACTGCTCTTTCACCATTGCCCTGCAATTATTTCCTTTGCACGTATTTTCCGATTGCCTTTTGAAACTCGCTGCTGAACCTGCTTCCACCGCCCTTTCAGGCAGCCCATTCCCAATCACAACAAATTGCTGCCTATTTTTACCCTCATCTCACCTCGGGTAACTTTGTCACCAGGAGGCAGCCTCGCTTCATGTCCTGGGTGTAATACAATAACTCACCACCAGGAGGCAGCCTTGCTCCATGTCCCGGATGTAATTCAGTAACTCACCACCAGGAGGCAGCCTCACTCCATGTCCTGGGTGTAATTCAGTAACTCACCACCAGGAGACAGCAACGTTCCTTGTCCCGGTTGTAATTCAGTAACTCACCACCAGGAGGCAGCAACGCTCCTTGTCCCACGTGTAATTCAGTAACTCACCACCAGGAGGCAGCCTCACTCCATGTCATGTATGTAATTTAGTAACTCACCACCAGGAGGCAGCAATGCTCCATGTCAAAGGTGTAATTCAGTAACTCACCACCAGTAGGCAGCAATGCTCCTTGCCCCGGTTGTAATTCAGTAACTCACCACCAGGAGTCAGCAACGCTCCTTGTCCCGGGTGTAATTCAGCAACTCACCACCAGGAGGCAGCCTCGCTCCATGCGCTGGGTGTAATTCAGTAACTCACCACCAGGAGGCAGCCTCGCTCCATGTCCTGGGTGTAATTCAGTAACTCACCAGCAGGAGGCAGCAACGCTCCTTGTCCCGGGTGTAATTCAGTAACTCACCACCAGGAGGCAGCAACGCTCCATGTCCCAGGTGTAATTCAGTAACTCACCAGCAGGAGGCAGCAACGCTCCTTGTCCCGGGTGTAATTCAGTAACTCACCACCAGGAGGCAGCCTTGCTCCATGTCCCGGGTGTAATTCAGTAACTCAGCACCAGGAGGCAGCCTCGCTCTATGTCCCGGGTGTAATTCAGTAACTCACCACCAGGAGGCAGCCGCGCTCCTTGTCTTGGATGTAATTCAGCAACTCACCACCAGGAGGCAGCAATGCTCCTTGGCCTGGGTGTAATTCAGTAACTCACCACCAGGAGGCAGCAATGCTCCTTGGCCTGGGTGTAATTCAGTAACTCACCACCAGGAGGCAGTCTTGCTTCATGTCCCGGGTGTAATTCAGTAAGTCACCACCAGGAGGCAGCCTCGCTCCATGTCCTGGGTGTAATTCAGTAACTCACCACCAGGAGGCAACAACGCTCCATGTCCCAGGTGTAATTCAGTGACTCACCACCAGGAGGCAGCCTCGCTCCTTGTCCCGGATGTAATTCAGTAACTCACCACCAGGAGGCTAAACGCTCCATGTCCCAGGTGTAATTCAGTGACTCACCACCAGGAGGCAGCCTCGCTCCATGTCCCGGGTACAATTCAGTAACTCACCACCAGGAGGCTAAACGCTCCATGTCCCAGGTGTAATTCAGTGACTCACCACCAGGAGGCAGCCTCGCTCCATGTCCCGGGTACAATTCAGTAACTCACCACCAGGAGGCAGCAACGCTCCTTGTCCCAGGTGTAATTCAGTAAGTCACCACCAGGAGGCAGCCTCGCTCCATGTCCCGGGTGTAATTCAGTAACTCACCATCAGGAGGCAGCCTCGCTCCATGCGCTGGGTGTAATTCAGTAACTCACCACCAGGAGGCAGCCTCGCTCCATGTCACAGGTGTAATTCAGTAACTCACCACCAGGAGGCAGCAACGCTCCATGTCCCGGGTGTAATTCAGTAACTCACCACCAGGAGGCAGCCTCGCTCCATGTCCCGGGTGTAATTCAGTAACTCACCACCAGGAGGCAGCCTCGCTCCATATCTCGGGTGTAATTCAGTAACTCACCACCAGGAGGCAGCCTCGCTCCATGTCCCGGGTGTAATTCAGTAACTCACCACCAGGAGGCAGCCTCGCTCCATGTCCCGGGTATAATTAATCAACACTTCGATTTCAAAATTCTCATCCTTGTTTACAAATCCCTCCATGGCCCCTCACCCCTCCCTATCTCTGTAACATCCTCCAGCCCCACAACCTCCCCCCACACCCCACACCCCCACCCCCGACAATTCTGGCCTTTTGAACATCCCTGATTATAATTGTTATATATGTAAACCTGTAAATACCTTCTTTAACCACCAGAGGGCTCATCCCCTGGAGTCCCAAGGGATCCCAGAATCCCTTGGAAGCACAGGTACTTAAGGAGGCCTCACAGGCTGGAGAGGCACTCTGGAGACCTGTAATTAAAGACTGAGGTCACACTTTACTTTGAGCCCACAGTATCTGGTCAGGCTCTTTATTCATACACAACAACTGGCGACGAGATACAGATGACGAACCCAACGATGCAGAGATCAGTGGTCATCCTGGAGAAATTTTCGGAGGGAGACGATTGTGAAACCTTCGTGGAGCGACTCGACCAATACTTCGTGGCCAACGAGCTGGAAGGAGAAGCGAACGCTGCCAAACGAAGGGAGATTCTCCTCACCGTCTGTGGGGCACCAACGTATGGCCTCATGAAGAATCTGCTCACTCCAGCGAAACCCACAGAGAAATCGTACGACGATTTGTGCACACTGGTCCGGGAGCATCTTAACCCGAAGGAAAGCGTTCTGATGGCGAGGTAACGGTTCTACACCTACAAAAGGTCTGAAGGCCAGGAAGTGGTGAGTTATGTCGCCGAGCTAAGACGCCTTGCAGGACATTGCGAGTTTGAAGGACATTTGGAGCACATGCTCAGGGACTTCTCTGTACTTGGCATTGGCCACAAAATCATACTTCGCAAACTGTTGACTGTAGAGACCAACATTGAGAAAGGCCATAGCGATAGCCCAGGCGTTCATTGCCACCAGTGACAATACTAAGCAAATCTCTCAGCACACAAGTGCTGCTACAAGTACTGTGAACAAAGTGATGTTGTTTTCAAATCGTAACGTACAGGTCAGGCCCCACATGCCTGCAGCTGCACATCCGCAGATGTCTCAGAGTCCACCATCAAGGGTGATGAATGCAAGGCCATCAACAACTTGTTGGCACTGCGGGGTGATCATCGTTTCCATTCATGCTGATTCAAAGGATACGTTTGCAAGGGCTGTGGAACAATGGGACATCTCCAACGAGTGTGCAGGCGAGCTGCAAAGCCTGTTAAACCTGCAAACCACCATGTAGGACAGATCCACGGCAGCTCACGATGACCCAGAGCCTCAGACCGAGGAGGCAGAGGTACATGGGGTGCACACATTCACCACAAAGTGTCCCCCTGATAATGCTGAAGCTTGAATTAAATGGATTCCCGGTGTCAATGGAGCTGGACACGGGCGCGAGGCAGTCCATCATGGGCAAAAAGAGGTTGGATAAATTGTGGTGCAGCAAGGCCTTGTCGGGGGTGGTGGTTCTGTCAGCTTGCTTTAGATTTATTAATCAGGGTGTGAGAAAGGGCAGAATACAACTGTTTTGTACAAAGAAGGTTTGGGTTTTATTCAAGAAAGCAGATAACACAAACACCCGCCAATAAAACTTTAAAATCTTACAAAAAAGTTCTAACCAATGGGGAATACTTTATTACAGGTAATATCTCCCAATTACTCTCTAACTAGGTCAAACTCAGGGCCCCAGGAATTCATGTTCACCAGATCCTTCCTTTGACAGCTCGGGTTGTTTGGCGGTTTCGGGGTTCTTTGGTTAGAGCCGGTTTGCCTTGCCGTACCCCGGATGTGGGCGAAGACCTCTGCCGCTGGATAGTCTCAGCACAAATTGTAATGTGGAAAACTGTTGCACCCATTGGTTCTCCCGAAGTCCTTTTCTCCGACGTTGTGAGGTTCCGTTCTGTATTTTCTCGCTGTGTGCTCTCGAGCTTGTTGTTCCGAAGTGACACTCAGAATAGAGAACTCCGCTTGGTACAACAGGCCCTCGATTATACTCTGAGGGGCTGCTTAATCTTTGCACCAAATCTCACGGGTCTTTTGTTTAAGTTTTGCTGCCCAGCTTGGGGCTTGGACTAAAACTCTATTTCCTTGGGTCGATTGTTGAAATGTAAATGCCTTCTAGGGGGCAGGTCTGAGGGTAAACAGTAACGCAGACAATTTGATTCGCTCCAATATCCAAACTGGCTTTGCAGGGGTTTGTACCTCCCCGAGTCCTGCAGCCTTTTCCTCACAGACCAAACATAGACCTTTTAAACCCCCAAAGTTCGTTTTAAAAGAGTTCAAACATGATTGTTCCTTCGGGTTTCTACAAGCAGGGGGATCTTTGAATTTTGAGAAAACCTACAAGGGGCAGTACTGAGGGAGTGCCGCACTGTCGGAGGGGCAGTACTGAGGGAGTGCCGCACTGTCGGAGGGGCAGTACTGAGGGAGTGCCGCACTGTCGGAGGGGCAGTACTGAGGGAGTGCCGCACTGTCGGAGGGGCAGTACTGAGGGAGTGCCGCACTGTCGGAGGGGCAGTACTGAGGGAGCGCCGCACTGTCGGAGGGGCAGTACTGAGGGAGCGCCGCACTGTCGGAGGGTCAGTACTGAGGGAGCACCGCACTGTCGGAGGGGCAGTACTGAGGGAGCGCCGCACTGTCGGAGGGTCAGTACTGAGGGAGCGCTGCACTGTCGGAGGGGCAGTACTGAGGGAGCACCGCACTGTCGGAGGGGCAGTACTGAGGGAGCACCGCACTGTCGGAGGGGCAGTACTGAGGGAGCCCCGCACTGTCGGAGGGGCAGTACTGAGGGAGTGCCGCACTGTCGGAGGGGCAGTACTGAGGAGTGCCGTACTGTCGGAGGGGCAGTACTGAGGGAGTGCCGCACTGTCGGAGGGGCAGTACTGAGGGAGCGCCGCACTGTCGGAGGGGCAGTACTGAGGGAGTGCCGCACTGTCGGAGGGGCAGTACTGAGGGAGTGCCTCACTGTCGGAGGTGCCGTCGTTCGGATGAGACATTAAACCGAGGCCCCGTCTGCTCTCTCGGGTGGATGTAAAAGATCCCAGGGCACTGTATCGCCGGAGAGCAGGGAAGTTCTCCCCGGTGTTCTGGGGCCAATATTTATCCCTCAATCAACATGATGAAGAAAACAGATTATCTGGTCATTTATCACATTGCTGCTTGTGGGAGCTTGCTGTGCGCAATTATTCCGCCATGTTTCCTACATTACGACAGCGACTGCACTTCAAAAAAGTACTTCATTGGCTGTGAAGCGCTTTTCAACAAATCAATAAAAAAAAACAAGCACTCGGGTTTATTTCTCGAGGTGTAGAATTGAAAAGTAGGGCAGTAATGCTGAACCTGTATTGAACCTCGGTTAGACCGTGGGATTGGGGGTTGTGTGCTGACGTGGAGTGAGAACTGGTTGTCAGACAGGAAGCAAAGAGTAGGAGTAAATGGGTACTTTTCAGAATGGCAGGCAGTGACTAGTGGGGTACCGCAAGGTTCTGTGCTGGGGCCCCAGCTGTTTACACTGTACATTAATGATTTAGACGAGGGGATTAAATGTAGTATCTCCAAATTTGCGGATGACACTAAGTTGGGTGGCAGTGTGAGCTGCGAGGAGGATGCTATGAGGCTGCAGAGCGACTTGGATAGGTTAGGTGAGTGGGCAAATGCATGGCAGATGAAGTATAATGTGGATAAATGTGAGGTTATCCACTTTGGTGGTAAAAACAGAGAGACAGACTATTATCTGAATGGTGACAGATTCAGAAAAGGGGAGGTGCAACGAGACCTGGGTGTCATGGTACATCAGTCATTGAAGGTTGGCATGCAGGTACAGCAGGCGGTTAAGAAAGCAAATGGCATGTTGGCCTTCATAGCGAGGGGATTTGAGTACAGGGGCAGGGAGGTGTTGCTACAGTTGTACAGGGCCTTGGTGAGGCCACACCTGGAGTATTGTGTACAGTTTTGATCTACTAACTTGAGGAAGGACATTCTTGCTATTGAGGGAGTGCAGCGAAGGTTCACCAGACTGATTCCCGGGATGGCGGTACTGACATATCAAGAAAGACTGGGTCAAGTGGGCTTGTATTCACTGGAGTTCAGAAGAATGAGGGGGATCTCATAAAATTCTGATGGGTTTAGACAGGTTAGATGCAGGAAGAATGTTCCCAATGTTGGGGAAGTCCAGAACCAGGGGTCACAGTCTAAGGATAAGGGGTAAGACATTTAGGACCGAGATGAGGAGAAACTTCTTCACCCAGAGAGTGGTGAACCTGTGGAATTCTCTACCACAGAAAGTTGTTGAGGCCAATTCACTAAATATATTCAAAAAGGAGTTAGATGAAGTCCTTACTACTCGGGGGATCAAGGGGTATGGAGAGAAAGCAGGAATGGGGTACTGAAGTTGCATGTTCAGCCATGAACTGATTGAATGGTGGTGCAGGCTCGAAGGGCCGAATGGCCTACTCCTGCACCTATTTTCTATGTTTCTATGTCCACACTTGGAGCACTGCGTACAGTTCTGGTCGCCGTATTATACAAAGGATATCGAGGCACTGGAGAGGGAGCGGAGAAGATTTATAAGGATGATACCAGAAATGCGAGGGTATACCTATCAGGAAAGGATGAACAGGCTGGGTCTCTGTTCTCTTGAAAGGAGAAGGTTGAGGGGTGACCTAATAGAGGTCTTTAAAATTCTGAACGGTTTTGATCGAGTGGATACAGAGAGTGTTTCCACTGGTGGGGAAGACCAGAACTAGAGGCAATCAATATAAGATAGTCACCAAGAAATCCAACAGGGAATTCAGGAGAAACTTCTTTACCCAGAGAGCGGTGAGAATGTGGAACTCGCTGCCACAGGGAGGGATTGAAACACAGAAACATAGAAAATAGGTGCAGGAGTAGGCCATTCGGCCCTTCGAGCCTGCATCACCATTCAATAAGATCATGGCTGATCATTCCCTCAGTACCCCTTTCCTGCTTTCTCTCCATACCCCTTGATCCCTTTAGCCGTAAGGGCCATATCTAACTCCCTCTTGAATATATTTAGTGAATTGGACTCAACAACTTTCTGCGGTAGAGAATTCCACAGGTTCACAACTCTCTGGGTGAAGAAGTTTCTCCTCATCTCGGTCCTAAATGGCTTACCCCTTATCCTTAGACTGTGACCCCTGGTTCTGGACTTCCCCAACATCGGGAACATTCTTCCTGCATCTAACCTGTCCAATCCCGTCAGAATTTTATATGTTTTTCTGAGATCCCCTCTCATTCTTCTAAATTGCACTGAATGTAAGCCCAGTCGATCCAGTCTCTCCTCATATGTCAGTCCTGCCATCCCGGGAATCAGTCTGGTGAACCTTCGCTGTACTCCCTCAATAGCAAGAATGTCCTTCCTCAGATTATGAGACCAAAACTGAACACAATATTCCAGGTGAGGCCTCACTAAGGCCCTGTACAACTGCAGTAAGACCTCCTTGCTCCTATACTCAAATCCTCTCGCTATGAAGGCCAACATGCCATTTGCCTTCTTCACCGCCTGCTGTACCTGCATGTCAACTTTCAATGACTGATGTACCATAACACCCAGGTCTCGTTGCACCTCCCCTTTTCCTAATCTGCCGCCATTCCGATAATATTCTGCCTTCGTGTTTGTGCCCCCAAAGTGGATAACCTCACATTTATCCACATTATACTGCATCTGCCATGTATTTGCCCATTCACCTAACCTGTCCAAGTCACCCTGCAGCCTCTTAGCATCCCCCTCACAGCTCACACTGCCACCCAACTTAGTGTCATCTGCAAACTTGGAGATACTACACTCAATTCCTTCATCTAAATCATTGATGTATATTGTAAATAGCTGGGGTCCCAGCACTGAGCCCTGCGGCACCCCACTAGTCACTGCCTGCCATTCTGAAATGGACCCGTTTATCCCGACTCTCTGCTTCCTGTCTGCCAACCAGTTCTCTCTCCACGTCAGTACATTACCCCCAATACCATGTGCTTTAATTTTGCACCAATCTCTTGTGTGGGACCTTGTCAAAAGCCTTTTGAAAGTCCAAATACACCACATCCACTGGTTCCCCCTTGTCCACTCTACGAGTGAATAGTATCGATGCATTTAAGGGGAGGGAGAAGGGAATAGAGGGTTATGCTGATAGATTTAGATGAGGTAAGAGGGGAGGAGGCTCGAGTGAAGCGTGAACACCGGCACGGACTGGTGGGGCCCAATGGCCTGTTTCTGGGCCGGGCTGCAGAAATATAAATATCTTTCCCCCTTCACACGCTTTATTCCCTGTCTGATCACACGATGCCTTTGCTCTGCTGTATTTGCTCCCTCCTCCAGACACAACAAATCTGCTGGGTCGATTACAGGGAGCGAGGGAGTGAAGCAAGGACGTGTGTAGGGGTGAGGGAGAGCGGAGGGAGAGGGGGAGTGAATCAGGGCGGAGCGAAGGGATGGAGAGAGAGGAGGGAGAGAGGGAGTGAATCAGGGCGGAGCGAAGGGATGGAGAGAGCGGGGGGAGAGAGGGAGTGAATCAGGGCGGAGCGAAGGGGTGAAAGAGAGCGGGGGGGAGAGAGGGAGTGAATCAGGGCGGTGCGAAGGGATGGAGAGAGCTGGGGGGAGAGAGGGAGTGAATCAGGGCGGAGCGAAGGGGTGAGGGAGAGCGGAGGGAGAGAGGGAGTGAATCAGGGCGGTGCGAAGGGATGGAGAGAGCTGGGGGGAGAGAGGGAGTGAATCAGGGCGGAGCGAAGGGGTGAGAGAGAGCGGGGGGGGAGAGAGGGAGTGAATCAGGGCGGAGCAAAGGGATGGAGAGAGCCGGGGGCAGAGAGGGAGTGAATCAGGGCGGGGCGAAGGGATGGAGAGAGTGGAGAGAGAGAGAGGGAGTGAATCAGGGCGGTGCGAAGGGATGGATAGAGCGGGGGGGAGAGAGGGAGTGAATCAGGGCGGAGAGGGAGAGCGGAGAGAGAGAGGGAGTGAATCAGGACGGTGCGAAGGGGTGGGGGCCAGCGGAGGGAGAGACGGAGAGTGAGGAGTGGGAGGTGGAGGTGGGGGAGAGGGGTGGGGTGGAGAGAGAGGGTGGGGGGGGCCAGTCAGAGACTGAGAGATTCGAACAGACGACCAAACTCCCTTCAATGGGTTCCATCCAACCGACGGTAACATTGCCCCCAGCCTATCCCCCGCCTCAACACCAGACCATCCCCTTCAAGTTCAGCTCCTCCGAAACTCATCCTCCCGGAATCTTCAACTCCTCCAGTCCCTACACCCCTCCCTATCTCTGTAACCTCCTCCCACCCTACAAACCCTCCCTATCTCTGTAACCTCCTCCAGTCCCTACACCCCTCCCTATCTCTGTAACCTCCTCCAGCCCCTACACCCCTCCCTATCTCTGTAACCTCCTCCAGCCCCTACACCCCTCCCTATCTCTGTAACCTCCTCCAGCCCCAACACCCCTCCCTATCTCTGTAACCTCCTCCCACCCTACAAACCCTCCCTATCTCTGTAACATTCTCCAGCTCTACACCCCTCCCTATCTCTGTAACCTCCTCCAGCCCCTACACCCCTCCCTATCTCTGTAATCTCCTCTAGCCCTACACCCCTACCTATCTCTGTAACCTCCTCCAGCCCCTACACCCCTCCCTATCTCTGTAACATCCTCCAGTCCCTATACCCCTCCCTATCTCTGTATCCGCCTCCAGCCCCTACAACCCTCCCTATCTCTGTAACCTCCTCCAGCCCCTACACCCCTCCCTATCTCTGTAACATCCTCCAGTCCCTATACCCCTCCCTATCTCTATAACATCCTCCAGTCCCTATACCCCTCCCTATCTCTATAACATCCTCCAGTCCCTATACCCCTCCCTATCTCTGTAACCTCCTCCAGCCCCTACACCCCTCCCTATCTCTGTAACCTCCTCCAGCCCCTACACCCCTCCCTATCTCTGTAACCTCCTCCAGTTCTATACCCCTCCCAATCTCTGTAACCTCCTCCAGCCCCTACACCCCTCCCTATCTCTGTAACCTCCTCCAGCCCCTACACCCCTCCCTATCTCTGTAACCTCCTCCAGCCCCTACACCCCTCCCTATCTCTGTAACCTCCTCCAGTTCTATACCCCTCCCAATCTCTGTAACCTCCTCCAGCCCCTACACCCCTCCCTATCTCTGTAACCTCCTCCAGTTCTATACCCCTCCCAATCTCTGTAACCCCCTCCAGTCCCTACACCCTCCCTACCTTTGACGACGAGATCCAACACCGCCTCCAGTGCGCCAGTGCAGCCTTCGGCCACCTGAGGGAGAGAGTGTTTGAAGACCAGGCCCTCAAATCCACCACCCAGCTCATGGTCTACAGGGCTGTAGTGATACCCGCCCTCCTGTATGGCTCAGAGACATGGACCATGTACAGTAGAAACCTCAAGCCGCTGGAGAAATAACCACCAACGATGTCTCCGCAAGATCCTACAAGTCCCCCGGGAGGACAGACGCACCAACGTTAGCGTCCTCGACCAGGCCCAACATCCCCAGCATCGAAGCACTGACCACACTCGACCAGCTCCGCTGGGCAGGGCCACATTGTCTGCATGTCCCCAGACACGAAACTCCCCAAAGCAGGCGCTCTACTCGGAACTCCTTCACGGCAAACGAGCCAAAGGTGGGCAGAGGAAACGTTACAGGGGACCACCCTCAAAGCCTCCCTGATAAAGTGCAACATCCCCACCGACACCTGGGAGTCCCTGGGCCAAAGACCAGTCCCGCCCGGAGTGGAGGAAGTGCATCCGGGAGGGCGCTGAGCACCTCGAGTCTCGTCGCCGAGAGCGTGCAGAAACCAAGCGCAGGCAGCGGAAGGAGCGTGCGGCAAACCAGTCCCACCCTCCCCTTCCCTCAACGTCTATCTGTCCCACCCTCCCCTTCCCTCAACGTCTATCTGTCCCACCCTCCCCTTCCCTCAACGTCTGTCTGTCCCACTCTCCCCTTCCCTCAACGTCTATCTGTCCCACCCTCCCCTTCCCTCAACGTCTATCTGTCCCACCCTCCCCTTCCCTCAACGTCTATCTGTCCCACCCTCCCCTTCCCTCAACGTCTATCTGTCCCACCCTCCCCTTTCCTCAACGTCTATCTGTCCCACCCTCCCCTTCCCTCAACGTCTATCTGTCCGACCTGTGACAGGGACTGTAAACATAGAAACATAGAAAATAGGAGCAGGAGTCGGCCATTCGGCCCCTCGAGCCTGCACCACCATTCAATATGATCATGACTGGCCCTCTATCTCAACACCATATTCCCACTTTCTCCCCATACCCCTCGATGCCTTTTGTGTCTAGAAATCTATCTGTCTCCCTCTTAAATATATTCACTGACTTGGCCTCCACAGCCTCCTGTGGTAGAGAATTCCACAGGTTCACCACCCTCTGAGTGAAAACAATTCTCCTCATCTCGCTCCTAAATTTCCTACCCCGTATCCTGAGACTGTGTGACCCCTTGTTCTAGACTTCCCAGCCCCCGGGGAAACATCCTCCCCACATCCAGTCTGTCCAACCCCGTCAGAATTTTATACCTTTCAATCAGATCCCCTCTCATTCTTCTAAACTCCAGTGAATACAGGCCCAGTCGACCCAATCTCTCCTCATACCACAGTGCTGCCATCCCAGGAATCAGTCTGGTGAACCTTCGCTGCACTCCCTCTATGGTGAGTATATCCTTCCTTAGGTAAGGAGACCAAAACTGCACACAATACTCCAGGTGTGGTCTCATCAAGGCCCTGTATAACTGGAGTAAGACATCCTTGCTCCTGTACTCAAATCCTCTTGCAATGAAGGCCAACATAACATTTGCCTTCCTAACTGCTTGCTGCACCGGCATGTCTGCTTTCAATGTCTGGTGTACAAGGACACCCAGGTCCCTCTGTACATCGACACCCAGGTCCCTCTGTACATCCACACCCAGGTCCCTCTGTACATCCACACCCAGGTCCCTCTGTACATCCACACCCAGGTCCCTCTGTACATCGACACCCAGGTCCCTCTGTACATCCACACCCAGGTCCCTCTGTACATCCACACCCAGGTCCCTCTGTACATCCACACCCAGGTCCCTCTGTACATCCACACCCAGGTCCCTCTGTACATCGACACCCAGGTCCCTCTGTACATCCACACCCAGGTCCCTCTGTACATCCACACCCAGGTCCCTCTGTACATCCACACCCAGGTCCCTCTGTACATCCACACCCAGGTCCCTCCGTACATCCACACCCAGGTCCCTCTGTACATCCACACCCAGGTCCCTCTGTACATCCACACCCAGGTCCCTCTGTACATCCACACCCAGGTCCCTCTGTACATCCACACCCAGGTCCCTCTGTACATCGACACCCAGGTCCCTCTGTACATCCACACCCAGGTCCCTCTGTACATCCACACCCAGGTCCCTCTGTACATCGACACCCAGGTCCCTCTGTACATCCACACCCAGGTCCCTCTGTACATCCACACCCAGGTCCCTCTGTACATCGACACCCAGGTCCCTCTGTACATCCACACCCAGGTCCCTCTGTACATCCACACCCAGGTCCCTCTGTACATCCACACCCAGGTCCCTCTGTACATCCACACCCAGGTCCCTCTGTACATCGACACCCAGGTCCCTCTGTACATCGACACCCAGGTCCCTCTGTACATCCACACCCAGGTCCCTCTGTACATCCACACCCAGGTCCCTCTGTACATCCACACCCAGGTCCCTCTGTACATCCACACCCAGGTCCCTCTGTACATCCACACCCAGGTCCCTCTGTACATCCACACCCAGGTCCCTCTGTACATCCACACCCAGGTCCCTCTGTACATCGACACCCAGGTCCCTCTGTACATCCACACCCAGGTCCCTCTGTACATCGACACCCGGGTCCCTCTGTACATCCACACCCAGGTCCCTCTGTACATCGACACCCAGGTCCCTCTGTACATCCACACCCAGGTCCCTCTGTACATCGACACCCAGGTCCCTCTGTACATCCACACCCAGGTCCCTCTGTACATCCACACCCAGGTCCCTCTGTACATCCACACCCAGGTCCCTCTGTACATCGACACCCAGGTCCCTCTGTACATCCACACCCAGGTCCCTCTGTACATCCACACCCAGGTCCCTCTGTACATCGACACCCAGGTCCCTCTGTACATCCACACCCGGGTCCCTCTGTACATCCACACCCAGGTCCCTCTGTACATCCACACCCAGGTCCCTCTGTACATCCACACCCAGGTCCCTCTGTACATCGACACCCAGGTCCCTCTGTACATCGACACCCAGGTCCCTCTGTACATCCACACCCAGGTCCCTCTGTACATCGACACCCAGGTCCCTCTGTACATCGACACCCGGGTCCCTCTGTACATCGACACCCGGGTCCCTCTGTACATCCACACCCAGGTCCCTCTGTACATCGACACCCAGGTCCCTCTGTACATCCACACCCAGGTCCCTCTGTACATCGACACCCAGGTCCCTCTGTACATCCACACCCAGGTCCCTCTGTACATCGACACCCAGGTCCCTCTGTACATCCACACCCAGGTCCCTCTGTACATCGACACCCAGGTCCCTCTGTACATCCACACCCAGGTCCCTCTGTACATCCACACCCAGGTCCCTCTGTACATCCACACCCAGGTCCCTCTGTACATCGACACCCAGGTCCCTCTGTACATCGACACTTCCCAAGCCATCACCATTTCAATAATACTTTGTCCTTATGTTTTTCCTACCAAAGTGAATAACTTCACATTTATCCACGTTATACTGCATCTGCCATGTGTTTGCCCACTCACTCAACCGATCTAAATCGCCTTGCAGCCTCTTTGCATCCTCCTCACAACTCACAATCAAACCTAGTTTTGTGTCATAGAAACATAGAAAATAGGTGCAGGAGTCGGCAGATGACACTAAGCTGGGTGGCAGTGTGAGCTGCGAGGAGGATGCTATGAGGCTGCAGAGTGACTTGGATAGGTTAGGTGAATGGGCAAATGCATGGCAGATGAAGTATAATGTGGATAAATGTGAGGTTATCCACTTTGGTGGTAAAAACAGAGAGACAGACTATTATCTGAATGGTGACAGATTAGGAAAAGGGGAGATGCAACGAGACCTGGGTGTCATGGTACATCAGTCATTGAAGGTTAGCATGCAGGTACAGCAGGCGGTTAAGAAGGCAAATGGTATGTTGGCCTTCATAGCGAGGGGATTTGAGTACAGGGGCAGGGAGGTGTTACTACAGTTGTACAGGGCCTTGGTGAGGCCACACCTGGAGTATTGTGGACAGTTTTGGTCTCCTAACTTGAGGAAGGACATTCTTGCTATTGAGGGAGTGCAGCGAAGGTTCACCAGACTGATTCCTAGGATGGCGGGACTGACATATCAAGAAAGACTGGATCAACTGGGCTTGTATTCACTGGAGTTCAGAAGAATGAGAGGGGATCTCATAGGAACGTTTAAAATTCTGACGGGATTGGACAGGTAAGATGCAGGAAGAATGTTCCCAATGTTGGGGAAGTCCAGAACCAGGGGTCACAGTCTAAGGATAAGGGGTAAGCCATTTAGGACCGAGATGAGGAGAAACTTCTTCACCCAGAGAGTGGTGAACCTGTGGAATTCTCTACCACAGAAAGTTGTTGAGGCCAGTTCACTAAATATATTCAAAAAGGAGTTAGATGAAGTCCTGACTACTAGGGGAATCAAGGGGTATGGTGAGAAAGCAGGAATGGGGGACTGAAGTTGCATGTTCAGCCATAAACTCATTGAATGGTGGTGCAGGCTCGAAGGGCCGAATGGCCTACTCCTGCACCTATTTTCTATGTTTCGATGTTTAATCCCACCTAGTTTGGTGTCGTCAGCAAACCCGGAAATATTACAATTGGTTCCCTCATCCAAATCATTTATATATATATTGTGAATAGCTGGGGCCCCACCATTGATCCCTGTGGTACCCCACTAGTCACTGCCTGCCACCCCGAAAAAGACCCGGTTATTCCTACTCTCTGTTTCCTGTCAGTTAACCATTTTTCAATCCATGCCAGTGCATTACCCCCAATCCTATGTGCTTTAATTTTGCACACTAACCTCTTATGTGGGACTTTATCAAATGCCTTCTGAAAATACACTACATCCACTGGTTCTCCCTTATCTATTCTATCAGTTACATCCTCAAAAAACTCCAGGAGGTTTGTCAAACATTGAAGTAACTGTAGTAACCCTAACCCTAACCCTTGCTCCTGTACACAAATCGTCACTCTTTAAACAGGGTTCCTGACGCAATGCGTCTCAGTCTCTCTCTCCCTCTCGCCTCAAAGCGGGAAGATGTTTGGCTTGAGACCCCACTCCAGGGTACTCGAACCACAAAAGATCTGACAAACAGAGAACAGAGAGTCGGGATAAATGGGTCATTCTCGGGTTGGCAATCAGTAACCAGTGGGGTGTCGCAGGGATCAGTGCTGGGACCGCAACTATTTACAATCTATATTAACCACTTGGAAGAAGGGACTGAGTGTAACGTAGCCAGGTTTGCTGACGATACAAAGATGGGAGGAAAAGCAATGTGTGAGGAGGACACAAAAAACCTCCAAAAGGGCATAGACAGGCTAAGTGAGTGGGCAGAAATTTGGCAGATGGAGTATAATGTGGGAAAGTGTGAGGTCATGCACTTTGGCAGAAAAAATCAAATGGAGAAAGATTGCAAAGTGCTGCAGTACAGCGGGACCTGGGGGTACTTGTACATGAAACACAAAAGGTTAGTATGCAGGTACAGCAAGTGATCAGGAGGGCCAATGGTATCTTGGCCTTTATTGCAAAGGGGATGGAGTATAAAAGCAGGGAAGTCTTGCTCCAGTTATACAGGGTATTGGTGAGGCCACACCTGGAGTACTGCGTGCAGTTTTGGTTTCTATATTTACGAAAGGATATACTTGCTTTGGAGGCAGTTCAGAGAAGGTTCACTCGGTTGATTCCGGGGATGAGGGGGTTGACTTATGAGGAAAGGTTGAGGAGGTTGGGCCTCTACTCATTGGAATTCAGAAGAATGAGAGGTGATCTTATCGAAACGTATAAGATTATGAGGGGGCTCGACAAGGTGGATGCAGAGAGGATGTTTCCACTGATGGGGGGAGACTAGAACTAGGGGGCATGGTCTTAGAATAAGGGGCCGCCCATTTAAAACTGAGATGAGGAGGAATTTCTTCTCTCAGAGGGTTGTAAATCTGTGGAATTCGCTGCCTCAGAGAGCTGTGGAAGCCGGGACATTGAATAAATTTAAGACAGAAATAGACAGTTCCTTAACCGATAACGCATGCCGCACGTTTTGCTGAAATGAAGGACTTGAACGTTCTCGAAACAAGACCCTGGAATCCAGGACCTGATTTATTTGATTCTGAATGAATAATGTTCCTCTAGGAGGTGTGGGGGAGGGGTGAGATCGAGGGGCATGGGTCAAGGGTGACGGAGGTATTGAGGGGATTTCGAGGGGGTTCACAGGGCGGTGGAGGTGCCCCTGGGGAGTGGACCGAGGTCGATGGGGTTCAAGGGGAGGTCAGGCAGGGGTCGGAGGTCCCTCAGGGGGTGGGCTTGACCTTCTGGGCCCCGTTCTGCTGGCTGAAGTTGACTTTGGGCACGTGACCTCTGCCCTGTGCCTGGGGTTCGAGGTGTGGTCTCCGTAACTGCTTCATCCACTGGATCAGCTCGGGGTCACTCTACGGACAGAGAGAGAGAGGGTTAGTGAGAGAGAGGGGGGGAGAGAGAGGGGGGGAGAGAGAGAGGGGAGAGAGAGGGGGAGAGAGAGAGAGAGAGAGGGTTAGTGAGAGAGAGGGGGGGAGAGAGAGGGGAGAGAGAGAGTGGAGAGAGAGGGGAGAGAGAGAGGGTTAGTGAGAGAGAGGGGGGGAGAGAGAGGGGGGAGAGAGAGAGGGGAGAGAGAGAGGGTTAGTGAGAGAGAGGGGGGAGAGAGAGGGGGGAGAGAGAGAGGGGAGAGAGAGAGGGGAGAGAGGAGAGAGAGAGAGAGGGGGGGAGAGAGGGGAGAGAGAGGGGAGAGAGAGAGGGGGGAGAGAGAGGGGAGAGAGAGAGAGAGAGAGAGAGGGGAGAGAGAGGGGAGAGAGAGAGAGAGAGAGGGTTAGTGAGAGAGAGGGGGGGAGAGAGAGGGGGGGAGAGAGAGGGGAGAGAGAGGGGAGAGAGAGAGAGAGAGAGGGTTAGTGAGAGAGAGGGGGGGAGAGAGAGAGGGGAGAGAGAGGGGGAGAGAGAGAGGGTTAGTGAGAGAGAGGGGGGGAGAGAGAGGGGGGAGAGAGAGAGGGGAGAGAGAGAGAGAGAGAGGGTTAGTGAGAGAGAGGGAGGGAGAGAGAGGGGGGGAGAGAGAGAGGGGAGAGAGAGAGAGAGAGAGGGTTAGTGAGAGAGAGGGGGGGAGAGAGAGAGGGGAGAGAGAGGGGAGAGAGAGAGAGAGAGAGGGTTCGTGAGAGAGAGGGGGGGAGAGAGAGAGGGGAGAGAGAGGGTTAGTGAGAGAGAGGGGGGGAGAGACAGAGGGGGGGAGAGAGGGTTAGTGAGAGAGAGGGGGGGAGAGAGAGAGGGGAGAGAGAGGGGGAGAGAGAGGGGAGAGAGAGAGAGAGAGAGGGTTAGTGAGAGAGAGGG
>NW_027251004.1:0-75432 GCF_044704955.1 Pristiophorus japonicus
CCAAACCTGTAAACGATATTCAAGGTGTGACCTCACCAAGGCCCTGTACAAGTGCAGTAAGACCTCCCTGCTCCTATACTCAAATCCTCTCGCAATGAAAGCCAACATGCCATTTGCCTTCTTCACCGTCTGCTGTACCTGCATACCAACTTTCAATGACTGATGTACCATGACACCCACATCTCGTTGCATCTCCCCATTTCCTAATATGTCACCATTCAGATAATATTCTGCCTTCCTGTTTTTACCACCAAAGTGGATAACCTCACATTTATCTACATTATAATGCATCCATCATGCATTTTCCCACTCACCAAACCTGTCTAAATCACCTTGCAGCCTCCTAGCTTCCTCCTCACAGCTCACAATGCCACCCCGCTTAGTGTCATCTGCAAACTTGGAGATATTACATTCAATTCCTTCGTCTAAATCATTAAAGTATATTGTAAATAGCTGGGGTTCCAGCACTGAACCTTGCAGTACCCCATTAGTCACTGCCTGCCATTCTCAAAAGGACCGGTTTATTCCTACTCTTTGCTTCCTGTCTGCCAACCAGTTCTCTATCCACGTCAATACATTACCCCAATACCATGTGCTTTAATTTTGCACACTAATCTCTTGTATGGGACCTTGTCAAAAGCCCTTTGAAAGTCCAAATACATCACATCTATTGGTTCTCCCTTGTCCACTCTACTAGGTACATCTCAAAAAATTCTAGAAAATTTGTCAAGCATGATTTCCCTTTCATAAATCCATGCTGACTTGGACCGATCCTGACACTGCTTTCCAAATGTGCTGCTATTACATCTTGAGTAATTTCATCTCGCATTTACCCGGGAACTGCCGACCAGTTCCCATTTAGGACGCTGCCCAGGTCCTGATCTGGCAAGCCATGACGGGTGACCCCTCGCTCTCAAAAGTATCCATGACCAGGAGCAAGTCTGTGGGCTGCACCATTTCAACCCCAGTGGTGGTTAATGGTAGCCGGCTGAGAGCATCGGCACAGTTTTCAGTGCCTGGTCTGTGGTGAATAACATAGTCATGGGTGTTAGTGCCCATCTTTGGATGCGGGATGAAGCATTGGTGTTTCTACCTTTGCTCTCTGAAAACAGCGAAATGAGCGACTTGTGGTCAGTTTCAAGTTCAAATAGGTATTGGTGCATTTTCTTAATCCCATATACACATGCTAATGCCTCTTTCTCGACCATACTAAAGGCTCTCTTAGCCGTAGACAGACTTCTGGACATGTATGCAACAGTTTGGAGGTTGCCTGATACAGCGGTTAGGTCCAACTTGGTGAACGGCTTCCCCCCGGACCCCCCCCACCCCCACTAACATTGCGAACAGATCATCTGCGTTGGGCAGCGAGTACTGGTCCGAGTAGTGAGACTCGGTTACTCGTTACCTTGTAGTCTCCACAGATTCTGACCTTTCCATCGCTTTTCAACACCGGAACAATTGGACTGGCCCACTCGTTGAACTCGACTGACGATATGATTCCTTCACGTTGGAGTCTGTCCAATTCGATCTCGACTTTCTCCCTCATCATGTACAGAACTGCCCGAGCCTTGTGATGGACGGGCCGTGCATCAGGGCCGTGATCGATCTGTACCTTGGCGCCTGTGAAGTTGCCGATGCCTGGTTCGAATAGTGAGGGAAACTTGCTCAGCACTTGAGCACACGAGGCATCATCGATTGAAGATAGTGCTTTGCTGTCGTTCCAATTCCATCTAATCTTTTCTAGCCAGCTTCTGCCGAACAGCGTTGGGCCATTGCCTGGAACAATCCACAATGATAGGTCATGCACAGCTCCATCATACGATACCTTCACTGCCGCACTTCCAATGACTGGTATGAGCTCTTTGGTGACGGTATGCAGCTTTGCATTAATCGGGCTCAATTTGGGCCTTTGTGCCTTATTGCCCCACAGTTTCTCGAAAGCCTTCTGGCTCATTATTGACTGACTCGCACCCGTGTCCAACTCCATGGATACTGGAACTCCATTTAATTTGACTTTCAGCGTTATAAGAGGGCTCTTGGTGGTGAAGGTATGTATCCCATACACTTCTTCCTCGGGTTGAGTTGCCTGTGCTGCGTGATCCACGCTGGATTGATCATCCTCTGCCACGTGGTATGTCGCAGCACGTTTGCACATTCGCTGGAGGTGCCCCATTGTTGCGCAGCCTTTGCACATGTAATGCTTGAATCGACATTGATAGGCCCGATGATTACCCCGGCAGTGCCAACACAGTGCTAATGGATTCACAATCACCCACGGTGGTGGATTCTGAGTCATCACAGGTCTTGCAGCCGCAGATGTATAGGCCCTGCCATATGCAGTTCGGCCTGCTCGCGACGTCATTTTATGCACAGTACTTGCCGGTAAGATTCGATGTTGAGAAGATATCTATTTGGTGTTATCATCCGTGGCCATGCATGCTTGGGCGATCACGATAGTCCTGCTCAGGTCTAGGGTCTCGGCAGTCAGCAGCTTCCGAGAATGACCTCGTGGCTGATGCCTAGCATGAAAAAGTCCCTCAGCATTTGCCCCAACGCAGCTCCAAATCACAAGGTCCCACGAGGTGTCTCAGGGTGGCGACATAATCCGCCATGTCCTGGCCCCCGGAGCGATGGTTTGTGTAAAAACGATACCTGGCCATAAGGATGCTCTCCTTCGGCTTGAGGTGGTCTCGAATCAGCGTGCACAACTCTGTATATTCCTTCTCCGTTGGTTTTGTTGGTGTGAGCAGATTCTTGATGAGGCCGTATACTTTTGGCCCACAGACGGTGAGGAGAACCGCAATGCGCTTGGCCGCGTTACTGTCTCCTTCCAGCTCGTTGGCCACGAAGTACTGGTCGAGACACTCGACGAAGGCTTCCCAATCATCACCCTCTACGAATCTCGCTCATATTCCAACGACAGCCATGGTTGCGTGAAGGTTCGTATTCTGTTACTCGTCGCCAATTGTTAGGTAGGGAAGAACTCCACGAGGCTGAGTACTGTGAGCTAAACTTAGTGTGACCTTAGTGTTCTTTATCACAACTCCAGAGTGCCTAAACAACATGGCAACCAACCTTTTATACTGGCCCTGCACATGTGTGCTGGTGACCATTAGGACTCCAACAATCGTGTCCTCTGGTGGTAAGTATTACATAGTTACCTACATAACATCTGTCTTAAATTTATTCAATGTCCCAACTTCCACAGCTCTCTGAGGCAGTGAATTCCACAGATTTACAACCCTCTGAGAGAAGAAATTCCTCCTCGACTCAGTTTTAAATGGGCGGCCCCTCAGATTAAGATTATGTCCCGTAGTTCTAGTCTTCCCTATCAGTGGAAACATCCTCTCTACATCCACCTTGTCAAGCCCCCTCATAATCTTTTAAATTTCGATAAGATCACCTCCCATTCTTCTGAATTCCAATGAGTAGAGGCCCAACCGACTCAACCTTTCCTCATAAGTCAACCCCCTCATCTCTGGAATCAATCTAGTCAACCTTCTCTGAACTGGACTCAGTGATCTAGTACACCATTCCTCTAGTCCTCATGATGCTCCCACTGAAATAGATGGGACTGGGATTGAGCCTGCTGTGGGTGGCGGTATGTAGGGTGGAATGGTGTTCCTGGCCTTGCCCAGCTCTCCGGTCTCAGTTTCCTCTTCAGCAGACCATTGGGTGTCCCTGTAGAAAGGTGCTGCAAGAAAGCTGGTTGGGGGACTTACCCGAGGTTCCTTCATGGGCTAAATGGTCTGCAGGGATCCTCGAGGCAGCCCAAAGATGAGAGAAGAGATCAGGGATCACAAGTTACCTCCTTACCCTCTTCCCCTACCCACCATCTCCTGGACAAGTCACAGGTCCCCACCCTAGCTCACTGAATCCCAATGGAAATAGGTTTGTATCACCCCATGATTCCTCTGGCCGACTTAAAACAGGATTCACTCATTACAAATACTACCAGGGGCCGTATAAATACACGCACTTGCTTCAATCCCTGGCCCTGCATTTAAACTTTGAAACAGATCCTATTCATTGTAGTTCCTGTTGCAGTATTAGTGCCAGCCTTAGTGACTTTTTATTTTTCAGGATCGCTGGAATATCGCCCATTTTTTTGTCCGCTAGTTTCGGCTTTTTATTTTGGACGCCAGCCTTAGCGATGTGCAATGGGCCTTAACAATGTATTCAGTCATGCAAGGCTGGCATCCATAGCAATGGCCATTCTGCGCATGCGCTTTTTTTAGCCAAGGGCTTTTCCCGTGATTCGAGAGGTCAGAGCTTATCTGCGCAAGCTCAGAAGACAAAGGGAGGGAGAGAGAGTGTTTGTAGTGGAGAGAGAGAAGAGCTTTTGTGAAGGAGTGAAGGATTGCTGATTTGTGAAGGAGTGAAGGATTGCTGATTTGTGAAGGAGTGAAGGATTGCTGATTATTCAAGTGCTATAGTTGTGAAGGAGTTAGTTATAAAGTGAAAAGATTGTTGTAAATCATGAGAAAGAAAAACATTCTGGAGATGTCGCACGAGGGCTCGGGAGAGAGTGTGCAGGAGGTTGCAGGGAGAAGGAGGGCAAAACCCTTCTCTGACGAAGCAAATGACGCATTGGTCAATGAAGTCGCAACGCGGTGGGGCAATTAACCCGGGGTGGGAGTGGGAAACCTCCACCCTGGATGTATCAGAAAATATGGGGCAAGATCGCCGATATACTGTCGTCAGTGTCCCACGATAGGCGTGAATCCGACCAGTGCCGCAAGACGTGGAACAGCCTGGTTGCTTCCGCAAGAGTAAGTATTAAATAGATTTTAAATTGTAATGATTCACTGAATATGTAGATCTGCTGGCTTGTAATGAAGCTGGGTAATCTTACGTAGCTTCCCTGCTAAGATTTGGACTGGAGTCGGAACCTGCGCCCTTTAAGTCTAATTTGGGCACCGTCTCCTTTTGGGTTACGTTGGTGGATGGGGCACGACTGAGCAATGAGGGGTCCGGTCACCTTTATCCAGACTGTCAGTCTCTCCGGCTGCTGTCACTCACACAGTGACCCAGCTTGGACTGGGGAGAGCTGCCCTGGCTCACTGTCTGCCCTGGGACACTTTGGGACATTAGCTCCGGCCACACGGAGGTCTCTGAGCACAGCCCATGGACACGGTGCCCCCTCCTGTCATTGGCAAGCTCACCAGTGGTCCTGATTCCCCCCCTGGGGGACCTCCATCCAGTCAAATAAACTACCTACCTCCCTCAGGCGCTAAATGCAACGGCCCGTGGATAGGGCCCTTCCTGGAGATTGTACGCGAGATGTTTGGTGTCAAGCATTAGTTCCTAAACACGATGTTATTAAATATTTTCTCTGAACGAAGATTTTATAACCAGGCATCCATTGTGGACACAAACCATATTAGCATATAACGTTAGAATCTGTTGTCTTTCCGTCATAGTACCTGGTCAATGAGCTTATGCCATGCTCTTGTCACGTTTACAGAGGAAGATACCCAAGAATCAGGCAGAGCAGAGGCGCACCGGAGGAGGCCCTGCTGATAGACAGACCCTGACTGACTTGGCGGGATGTGCTGCAGCACTAGTGGGCAGCCATAGTCGCTCTGCCACCCGTGGTGGTGCAGGTCCCGTTGTTGCACCTTGTGAGTAATGTGTAAAGCAGTGGTAAACCAGTGGTAATTTAAAGTCATTTAATGGTATTTCATTATAATATAATAATGATGCCATGTTATGCATGCAGCTTCTGTAGTACTCTCAAGTTAAGAACATAAGAACATCAGAAATATAAGCAGGAGTAGGTCATTTGGCCCCTTGAGCCTGCTCCGCCATTCAATAAGATCATGGCTGATCTGATCATGGACTCAGCTCCACTTCCCTGTCCGCTCCCCATAACCCTTTACTCCCTTATCGCTCAAAAATCTGTCTATCTCTGCCTTAAATATTTTCAATGCCCCAGTCTCCACAGCTCTCTGGGGCAGTGAATTCCATAGATGTACAACCATATGATTTAATCATATATAACGTCTCTCGTTCACATTAATTGCAGGAGTGTTGCTCCTCGTACATATGATAGGGCAGCGCAAGCATTCTCATGTCTACCCTTCTGTTCTAATAACCTCAATTATGTTTTGCAGGTCCCGAGACTCCCGAGGCACAAAGGGAGGCCCCTCCATGAACGCCTGTGCCATTGCAGGTGGTCATCACCACGGGTCCGGAGGAGACTACTGAGGAGGAGGAAGATGACCAATTGTCATCTGTTGTACCCGCGGCCACGTCTTCATCGACGGATGAAGTAGCGGGGCCAAGCGGCTTGCAGCAGGCCACTCCGAGGCGTACAGTGCCCATGCCGACCCATGGAGGTTGAGTCATCGAGGTAGGCACGCACTGCGATGGTGCGTCGACATAGGTCGAGAGCTCCTCCAGGCGATTGGTGGGTTGACCGGAAACATTGCCGCAATGTCCGCACGAATAACGGAGGGTATGGAGCGGATAGTTGTGGCAATGGGCCAAATGACCGACGCTGTCCATGCCTTGCGGCACCCCAAGGTGCTGTCCCACCAACCACCCGGACAGATGTGAGTCAGGAGGAAGAACTTCCATCTGACTCGGAAAACATTTCTTCCGAAACGTCTTCTCCTCCTGCTACTGAGGAGATTCTGCCAACGTCACGCAAAGTGTTCATTTATGTGCTGCTGACGCAAGGGGTTTGCAGCTGCGTAACTACCACGGGGCTTTTCCAGTCTTGCGGGGGGGGGGGGGCCGTGGGGGATGGATTCATCGCCAGGCTGATTGGCCTCCCCAAGGTCCTCCTCCTCCTCCTCCTCATCCTCCTCTTCCGGCGGTCCCATCTGATCATTGTTGTCCTCTCCTGATAGCTGGGTTATGCAACATGCAGCACACCACAATAAACTCAGCGCCCTGCTCAGGGTGGTATTGTAGGTTGTCTCCTGAGTGGTCCAGGCATCTGAAGCCCTGCTTAAACACTCCAATTGTCTTTTTGACGACATTGCATGTAGCTATATGGCTTTCATTGTAGTGCTTCTCGGCTTCCGTCCGGGGCATACGCAGGGGGGTCATGAGCCAGCTGGTTAGGCCATATCCTTTATCCCCCAGCATCCAACCGTGACCTTGTGGCGACCCTGAAACAGGTCAGAGACAGTAACCTCACGCAAGATGTGCGCATCGTGGATGCTGCCTGCAAAATTTGCATTTACTGCCATGATTATTTGCCTGTGGTCGTCAACAAACTGCACATTCAGGGAGTGGGATCCCTTTCGGTTCCGAAACACCTCTGCACTCTGTAAAGGTGCTCGCAGGGCGATGTGTGTACAATCTATTGCTCCCTACACCTTGGGGAAGTTTGCTATTCGCGAGAAACCCAAAGCCCTCTCAGTCTGTGCCTCCCTGGTCATAGGGAGGCTTATGAAGTCCATCCTTCGTGTGTAAAGGGCTTCAGTCACCTGTCGAATGGAGCAATGTGTGGCGTGCTGAGTGATACCGCAAATGTTGCCAGCTGAGGCCTGAAAGGAGCCCGATGCGTCGTACGAAAGTGTCGCAGTAACCTTAACCTCAATGAACAGTGTGGTCCTGATGGTGTTGGTAGGCTGCAGATGTCCATTAATTAGCTGGCGTATCTCACTGATGACCTCGTTTCGGAAGCACAGCCTGAAGCACATGTTATCGGACAAGTTCAGGTCTGATCACTTTTCCCTGTAAATGCGTTGGGTGTGACGTCTCCTCCTCCGCAGCAGTCTGCCATCCCTTTGATTGGGCACATAATGTTCAATATACCTTCTCCCATCTTCAGTCTGCAGCATGTGATTAGAGACCAATACTGGTTGAGAAATTACAGGCCCATCACTATAAATCGCTATAAATGCCCTTCATTTGTCCTCAACAGATACAAATGTGATTAGATGATTGGCAAAAGTCAAAATGGCCCTTAAAATCACTCACAAATTGATTCTCCTCACAAACACTCGAAGCAGCCTTTCAGTACAGATCCTCCGACTTTCAAAAAGGCGTCGGTAGTGCCGAGTTATACCGAGTAGTGCCGACTTAAGGTCAGGTGAGTGCAGCTTTATTCAGCGACTTTTTCGGCCAGCGACCATTTCGGTGAAGTGTGGGCGAAATGCCGAAAGTTGCAGTGGTGATCATCTGGTCAATAATCGGGCGCAAGTTTCCATTTTCAGCACTACTCTCGGCCTTGTACGCGGATCACCTCATATTTTTTTTACATTAGGTCACGCGATGCTGCACATTCATGTGTGCCGAAAGTTGGGCCGGTGATAAATGGGCGATAATCGGGCGCTAGTTTCCACTTTTTAGCAAAAATGGGCAACACCTGCATCTCAGCGATAAATGGGCGATAAATGGGCGGTGATGTGCCGAAAGTCTAGCCCCATAGGTTCTAGAACGGTTCCCGTGGACTGGAAGGTCACTAATGTAACACCACTATTTAAGAAAGGAGGGAGAGAGAAAACGGGGAACTACAGACCAGTTAGCCTGACATCAGTAGCAGGGAAAATACGAGAATCTATTATTAAGGGCACTGAGAAAATAATAATAGGATTGGGCAGAGTCAACATAGATTTATGAAAGGGAAAACATGTTTGACAAATCTGTTTTGAGTTTTTTGAGGTGGTAACTAGCAGAATAGATCGGGGGAACCAGTGGATGTGGTCTGTTTGGATTTTCAGAAGGCATTCGATAAGGTGCCACACAAGAGGTTATTAAACAAAATTAGGGTTCGTGGGATTAGGTGTCATATACTAGCATGGATTAAGGATTGGTTAAAGGACGGGATTGGGAAAATGTTGTTAAAGAAGCAGTAGCAGGACATTTAGAAAAACATAATTCAGTCAGGCAAAGTCAGCATGGATTTATGAAAGAGAAGTCATGTTTGACAAATTTGCTGGAATTCTTTGAAGATATAACGAACAGAGTGGATAAAGGGGAACCAATGCATGTGGAGTATTTGGACTTCCCGAAGGCATTTGACAAGGTGCCACATAAAAGGTTACTGCACAAGGTAAAAGTTCACGGGGTTGGGGGTGATATATTAGCATGGACAGACGATTGGCTAACTAACAGAGAACAGAGAGTCGGGATAAATGGTTCATTCTCGGGTTGGCAATCAGTAACTAGTGGGGTGCCGCAGGGATCAGTGCTGGGACTCCAACTATTTACAATCTATATTAACGACTTGGAAGAAGGGACCGAGTGTAATGTAGCCAAGTTTGCTGGCGAAACAAAGATGGGAAGAAAAGCAATGTGTGAGGAGGACACAAAAATCTGCAAAAGGACATAGGCAGGCTAAGTGAGTGGGCAAAAATTTGACAGAAAGAGTATAATGTTGGAAAGTGTGAGATTATGCATTTTGGCAGAAAAAAAATCAAAAAGCAAGTTATTATTTCAATGGAGAAAGATTGCAAAGTGCCACAGTACAGCGGGACCTGGGGGTACTTGTGCATGAAACACAAAAGGTTAGTATGCAGGTACAGCAAGTGATCAGGATGGCCAATGGTATCCTGGCCTTTATTTCAAAGGGGATGGAGTATAAAAGCAAGGCTGTCTCGCTACAGTTATACAGGGTATTGGTGAGGCCACACCTGGAATACTGTGTACAGTTTTGGTTTCCATATTTAAGAAAGGATATCCTTGCTTTGGAGGCAGTTCAGGGAAGGTTCCCTCGGTTGATTCCGGAAATGAGGGGGTTGACTTATGAGGAAAGGGTGAGTAGGTTGGGCATCTACTCATTGGAATTCAGAAAAATGAGAGGTGATCTTTGTAAAGTCCTGTCCCCTCAGTACAGATTCACACAAGGCATGTCGTGAAGTCAAGGTCACTCTGGACCTGCACCTTTATTTCACAGCTCTGGAATGCTGCACTTGCCTGAGACCTGTCGTAATATACCTGTCTCTTGCAAGTGCACCCCTGGTGGTAAGGTATGCTGGTGGTTACAGGTCATATCTTATTACAGTCATGTATAGCATGTTAGGATACAGTTATATATAATAATGTAAGATACATGACAATCTTATCGAAACGTATAAGATTATGAGGGGGCTTGACAAGGTGGATGCAGAGAGGATGTTTCCACTGATGGGAGAGACTAGAACTAGGGGGCATGATCTTAGAATAAGGGGCCGCCCATTTGAAACTGAAATGAGGAGGAATTTTTTCTCTCAGAGGGTTGTAAATCTGTGGAAATAACTGCAGAGAGCTGTGCAAGCTGGGACATTGAAGGGATTTAAGTCAGAGATAGACAGTTTCTTAACTGATAAGGGGTTAAGGGGAGCGGGCAGGGAAGTGGACCTGTGTCCATGATCAGATCAGCCATGATCGTATAAAATGGCGGAGCAGGCTCGTGGGTCCGTATGGCCGACTCCTGCTCCTATTTCTTATGTTCTTATGACTACTGCACCACCGTTGATCTGAGCGTCCAGCATCCAAACCCAAGAAACACAAACGCTGTTTCAGAAGGACATTGGTGTGCTTGAATCAGACTCCACCCAGAGATGTTGGCACGGGGAATGCAAACAAGCTTATCATTGTCCATCGCCCGTGCACCCTCTTCTCTGGGTCATAACCAAGTGTAAAGTTGTTATTACATTGTAGCGCATCTAGTCATTGTAATCTAAAGTCCAGGGGTACTTGGCCAAACACAGTTACATCAAGGTGAGGCCCTTTAACTGGACGGGTCAAACCGTGACATCACAATGAGATCAGACATCACAATAGGTTTGTAACCTGGGGCAACCTGAGACAGAACCAGTTTCAGTGAAGGAAAGCACTGACTGTGACTAACTGGCTGATCTCTCTTGGAGTGAATGTGGCCGGCTACAATATCTCACCATCGTTGCTTTCTGAAGAGAATACAAACAATGAAAACATCATCAACCAGCAGATTAGAGAGAAGGTTGTGAGCTTTGAAAGGTTGATATTAACCTATTGATCTTGTATCATCATTTGTGAAAGTCAGAATGAGCAATATAAACATTAATGGATACAGTAATACTGATGCACAGTAGGTTGTTGGAACAGTTCATGTTGTTGTTATTAGATCTTCTTTGGCGTTGTTAATAGGTTGTCTGGAGCCTGCAGCCTGCTCACAGATGGTTCCTGAGCCCCACTCTCAGCTCCCTCACTGACCAGCTCCTCCCAGCCCTTGAGTTTGGTGCTCACTCCCTGTTCTGTAAATGTAGACAACTACTTATCATTGGTAGATCTCCCGGGGCATTGTTCGGGACAGTCTGCAGGGTAAGCAACAGTCACAAAGTTAACTGGGCCCCACCGAGAGAAGGGGGCATAGAGAAGGCAAACAATCCCATCACTGCCCATTGCCCGCACACCCAACTCTCTGGTTCATAACCAAGTGCTAAGCTGTTTATTACATTCTAGCACATCCAACCTAAGGCCCAAGGCTTTTTGGCCAAACACTGTGAGGCCCTTGAACTGGATGGGTCAAACTGTGAAATCACGAGGCATGCCTGACCCTACCCTGTGCATCACGTGATCACTGACATCATGATAGGTTTGTAAACAGAGGCAACATGAGGCAGAGAGGCTGCACAAGCAGCTTAAGAGAAGGAAAGTGAGCTGTACTGACTGTGACTAACTGGCTGATCTCTCTAGGAGTGAATGTGGCCGGCTGGAAGGGAGCGTGAACAATGGAATCATCGCTAACCAGCTGACAGTCAGAAGGGTGTTGCTGTCGAAGGTTTGTTTATTCCAGCTAGAACTCGGGGACATAATCTTAGAGTAAGGGGCCGCCCATTTAAAACTAAGATGAGAAGGAATTTCTTCTCTCAGAGAGATGTAAATCTGTGGAATTCACTGCCTCAGAGTGCTTTGGATGCTGGGTCATTGAATGGATTTAAGACAGAGAGAGACAGTATCTTAACGGATAAGGGATTAAGAGGTTATGGGGAACACGCAGGGAAGTGGACCTGAGTCCATGATCGGATCAGCCATGATCATATTAAATGGCGGAGTAGGCTCGAGGGGCCGTATGGCCAACTCCTGCTCCTATTTCTTATGTTCTTATGACTGCTGCACCACCGTTAATCTGAGCGTCCAGCACTCCAAACCCAAGAAACACAAACGCTGTTTCAGAAGGACCTTGGAACGCTAGAACCATCCTCCACCCAGAGATGGGGGTACGGAGAAGGCAAACAAGCTTATCATTGTCCATCGCCCGTGCACCCTCTTCTCTGGGTCATAACCAAGTTTAAAGCTGTTATTGCATTCTCGTGCATCTAGTCATTGTAATCTAAAGCCCAGGGTTTTTTGGCCAAACACTGTTACATCAAGGTGAGGCCCTTTCACTGGACGGGTCAAACCGTGACATCACAGGGCAGGCCTGACCCTACCCTGGGGCAACCTGAGACATAACCAGTTTCAGCACTGACTGTGACTAACTGGCTGATCTCTCTTGGAATGAATGTGGCCGGCTAGAAGACCTGGTGAAGGAAGCGTGAACAATGGAATCATCGCGAACCAGCTGACAGTCGGAAGGGTGTTGCTGTAGAAGGTTTGTTTATTCCAGCTTGTATAATTCCTTGTGAAAGTCAGAGTGAGTAACATCACAATCCACTGCAGTGACCATGCAGACATCAATGCTCAAACCCTGGAATCTGAAACCAGATCAGTACTCGCTCGTTGTTCTGATCAACTGGGCTAATCCGTGGGACAAGGAGTCGATGGGAAACTCTTGTCCCAGCTGTTACTGGTGCCCTCTTACCTTGCCAATCCCTGGGTCCTTGTCAAGGACCAGCACCCAGGTCAGCTGGCTCAGGTACTGCCACCAATAGCCCTCGGATTGTGTCAGAGAAGTTTCTTGTCCCAGTCATCCTGGTTCACCTGATGGCATTGCCGCCATTCTGGACCATCTCTCGGATTCTGAAGAAGGTGGGCATTCCCCAACTCCACAACCTTTAATACTCAGGTGGCATCAGAATCTGTGGCCAGTAACATGACTGAAAAGAAACAAGTTAATAGTTTTGCACCCAGAATCTGCATTAAGCATTTACAGCTTCAACGGTTCACTATACAAGGGCAGCTCTAAAGTACCTGTAGTTGTCTTGTTGCGATCCAGTCATTTAAAAACAAATCTGTAATTTCTTCTTCTGTGAGAGGGACATGGTTGGTGTCAGGATGAGAGAGAGAAAATGGGCGGTTTCATCAAAGTACTTACAGACTAAAGTTGTGAGTAACAAAACCACAAAGACAAGTGGATCAGACACACAAGAGAGAGCACATTGTGACAGAAATCAAATCCATGCCAGCAGAGAAACCACAGAAGGAACGGAGCGGTGTAACTGAAATTCTCCTGATACCATCCCTCTGTGTCCCATCCATTTCTCAGTGCCAACTCCACACCTTTCAATTTGTGTTTAATTTGACGGCCAATAACCAACACCCCCCCGCCCCCACCACAGAACCATCTAGCCCTCATGTCCCACAATCAGCATCAAGCACCAACCCTGCTCCAACTCCAGGCTCAGTTGAGCACTGCTTGGTGTGAACTGCACTGGCACTGTGTAAAGCCCAGTCTGTGCAGTCATCCCCAACCAGTGCCAGCCAGGGGTCCACCTTGGGACTAAACAGGAAAGTCTCAAGTAGGGACGCTCCGGTTGTTGCCCTGAGACTTCCCAGAATTAAGAGGGAGTCCTCCCCTGGCACCAGCTGGCTCGGAGGAGTCCGTGACTGCTGGTGCCAGGATCTCTCCCAATTCCTATGGGGCATCTAGGTTCCAAGGGCTCTCACTCCAAGGGAGGATATGTGTGCCTCAGTGGCACCTCCCCCACGAGGTGGGGGCTCATGTCTGGAGGGTCTATCTCAATCGGCCTTTGTATTCATGAGCCTGTAGCTAATCGCTTCCGAAGGCAGGAAGCCTCCAGGTAGCTTCCTCGGGCTGAACCGGCAAGGAAGGCTGATCGTGAGGCCCTCATCTCTGCTCCCAAAGCCTCACTATCAACCTTCCCTGTCTCTTCAGCCCGAGGCAGCTTCCCAGAGCCATCCCGCCTTCGGAAGCAAAACTGGGAGCCTGAGTCGGACCACAATCTCCAGTCGTTTAGGCTTTTTCATGTATTTAACACGAGGGTGAGTGAGTCTGAAACTGTGGGTTCCAGAAGCCCCTTCACTTGGGAGAGAGTGGGGGGGGGGCGGAAGTGTGGGGGCTTTAGTTTTTACTTGGGCTCTTGCAAAGGCCTCAGGCTATAGCTGTATTCATCATACCAATTTCCTGGACAGTTTGGGTGGACTTAATATGCACCCTCCAGTTAAGGCCAAGGTCGGCAGCATCCATAGTGCCTCCGCCACCCTGCTTTCACACCTTGCAGTTTATTGGCATCTGGTGAACTTCAGTGGTGAAGGCATCAGAAGGAAGGTTACTGCCGAGTGAAACTAGTCCTGGTCCACCCACATTTGGGGTCTGGCGGCCCTTCCTGCAGGGTTTAGCGCATGTCCCGAATTCCCTGCCACCAGATACATTGGGGCCGGCTTTACTGACCAGCGGCCTAATGCCTCGCAGGTGAGTGAGGGAGCAATCCCTGTCACAGAGTGAGGACCACCTTCAGAGAGCATCTACTGCAGCAACAAGCTGTGTGGGTGCCCTCAGTATTAGAGCAGGGCCCAGCATCCAGTGGGTCTTGCCTTGCCAATGCGCTTGGCCATACAACTTGGGACTCTTTCAGGTGCCGCAGATGCCCTTTAGTATTTGGTGCTGAGGGCTTCTTTGGTGAGCAAGTGGAGGAGCTGCTGGAGCAGAATGTTCAGCTATGCCCAGAACTGATGGAACGAATCCCAGAGCCGCTCATCCTCCAACGCCCCATCGGCCGTATGGAAGCCACCAGAATGTGGGAGACATACGCCCGGGAAATGTAAAGGTGGTTGTTTCTGGACCTTCCTCCTCTAGATAATGTACCACCACCACCAATCCATTCCTGTATTTAAGGGAGATAGAACATGTCCAGGGAACTATTGACCAGTCGATAAGGGACCACAAAACAGACCAGGCATTAGGGTTTATTTCTGGAGGGGTAGAATTGAAAGGTAGAGAAGTTATGCAGCAGCTCCTCCACTTGCTCACCAAAGAAGACCTCAGCACCAACAGGCACATACAGTACCTGAAAATCTTTACCCAGAGCGTGGTGAGAATGTGGAGCTCGCTACCCCCAGGGAGTGGTTGAAGCGAATAGTATCAATGTATATAAGGGGAGGCTAGACAAGCATATGAGGGAGAAAGGAATAGAGGGTTCTGCTGATAGATGAGTGGGTGGAGCATAAGCACCGGCATTGGCTGACTGGGCCGAATGGCCTGTTTCTGTGCCATATGTCCCATGTAATCCGATGTAATCATTTACTTCCATAATCCTTTACAAGGCTTTATCCGGACCGCAATGTCCTTTGGACCATGCTAGCCCATCATTCCAGAATAGGACCTGGAATGCAGAGAGCTCGCAACAAGTAACCTTCAATACCCTGTGCAGCTCCAGCTCCCCAAGTGACTGCCTGATAGCCCACCACAGAGCTGGGTGGGTGGATCACTTCCAGTACTTCCCTGTGGAAGTGAATTACTCTGGACACTTGGGTTCAGGAGACCAGAAGTCGTGAGTATCCTCTGCATTAGCAGCTTGTTTTTCACAATGTGGCTTGGTTTCCAATGTAACTGTAAGGATGTTTCCAGTGGGGTTCCGAAGGGCTCAGTACTGGGTCAATTGCTTTTTGTGATATATATCAACAATTTAGATTTGAATGTAGGGAGTATGATAAAGAAGGTTGCAGACATCACTAAAATTGGCTGTGTGCTTGATAATGAAGAGGAAAGTCATGGGCTGCAGGAAGATATCAATCTACTGGTCAAGTGGACAGAGCAGTGGCAAATGGAATTTAATTCAGAGAATTGTGAGGTGATGCACCTTGGGAGGGCTAATAAGGAAAGGGTATACACATTAAGCGGCAAGCCACTTAACAGTGCAGATGAACAAAGGGACCTTGGAGTGCTTGTCCACAGAACTCTTTTTGGGAGGAAACTAAAACATTAAATCGTGGCCCCCTGATCTGGGGGGACGCACCAAACATTTTCAAGGTCCTTTTTTTGTGTTTTTTTTTTGGTGTTTTTTTTCTGTTTTGGTTTTTTTTAAAGTTTTTTTTGGGCAATTAAATCATTTTTTTTTTCTCCAAGTGCCCCCTATAAAAGGGGAGGGGGAGACTAAAAACACCAGCAATTAAAACAAATTAAACTTTAAAACATAAAATCAAATTAAAATTTGGTTGCCGGGCGTGATGATGCACTCCAGTCCCTCCGGTGCCCACCTCTCGCGGAAGGCCGCGAGCGTACCGGTGGACACCGCGTGCTCCATCTCCAAGGACACCCTGGCGCGCATGTACGCGCGGAAGAGAGGCAGGCAGTCAGGCTGAACGACCCCCTCGACCGCCCGCTGCCTGGACCGGCTGATGGCACCCTTGGCCGTGCCCAGGAACAGTGCTACAAGGAGGCCCTCAGACCTACCCGCTCCCCTCCGCACAGGGTGCCCAAAGATCAGGAGTGTGGGACTGAAGTGCAGCCAGAATTTCAGGTGCAGCCCCTTGAAATAATAAAACAGGGGCTGCAACCTCGTGCATTCGATAAAAACATGGAACACGGACTCTTCCAGACCGCAGAAATTGCAGGCGGCCTGGGAGCCCGTGAACCGGCTTAAAAATTTATTGCACGGCACTGCTCCGTGCACCACCCTCCAGGCCAAGTCCCCGATAAATAGTGGGAGGACTCCCGCGTAGAGTGCCCTCCATCGGGGACCCCCGCCTCCTCCGGACGGCAAGATGGTACGCCATGGCGTGTCCTGACGGCAGGTGAGGATGGCAAAGTTGAGAGTGTGCAGGAGCAGCCCGTACAGGAAACCCCTCCGCACGGAACTGAAAGGCACGGAGGAGATTTCCTCGAGGCGGCTCAAGTTGTGAGGCGCCAGCTCCCGAGGGAGGTTCCGGGGTTTGGCGCCGATGAGGAATTCCGTCCGGACGGGGGTCAGTTCGGATGGGATTTCCCCATGTGCTTGAGCCTCCTCGACACACCTAATGGAGTCAGGGCTCAGAGCTGTTTTTAGCGACTCGATGGCATCGGCCGCGCGGCGGACGTTGGAGGAATTTAGGTGCCGCGCCAGCGTGTCTGGCGCCATCCAGCCCGCTCCTCCGCCATCGAGCAGGTCCCTGACCCTGGTCACCTCACCAGCCACAGCCCTCTTGTCCGCCTGCCACCTAAAACCTCGGTCGTGGAGGTACGGATTCCCGAGCAGCGGCTCCTGCAGGACAGCCGCCACTCCAGCCGGTGGAAAGCTGCGCTTGGTGGAGACTTTGTTCCAGACCCTGGTGAGTTCCTTGTAAAAGACAGGCAGCTCCTGGACGGCGGTCCTGACACCCCCCCATACTCACAAACAGGAGCTGCGTGTCGTAGTTGAGGCCGTGCTGCTGGCGGAAGAAATACATCGCCAGAGCACGCCACCTGGGAGGGGGCTCGACGTAAAGGTATCTCTGCAGGGTCTGAAGACTGAAAGTCGCGAGCTGGGTGCTGACGCACACCAACGACTGACCGCCCTCCCCAAGCGGGAGACTCAAGACCGCGGCAGAGACCCAGTGCTTCCTGTTGTTCCAGAAGAAGTCCACCAGCTTCTTCTGTATCTTGGTGACAAACGCAGGGGGAGGGGTCAAAGTGACCAGCCGGTACCACAGCATGGCTGCCACCAGCTGGTTTATGACTAGCGCTCGACCCCTGTAGGACAGCACTCGGAGCAGTCCTGTCCAGCGCCTCAAGCGAGCGGCGACCTTGGCCTCCAGCTCTTGCCAGTTCGCCGGCCAGGCTTCCTCGTCGGGGCTAAGGTAGACTCCCAGATAGAGGAGATGGGTCGTGCTCCAGGCAAAAGGCCTCAGCTCCTCCGGCAGGGAGTCCACCCGCCACTGACCCACCAGGAGTCCGGAACATTTCTCCCAGTTGATCCTGGCGGAGGATGCGGCCGAGTAAATCTCCTGGCACTCACGCATCCTCCGCAGGTCAGCAGGATCCTCTACCCCGAGGAGCATGTCATCGGCGTAAGCTGAGAGGACGACCTCCATGCCCGGCCCTTGCAGAGCCAGTCCTGTCAACCTCGTCTGCAGGAGGTGCAGGAAAGGCTCCACGCAGATGGCATATAACTGGCCGGACATGGGGCATCCCTGGCGCACCCCTCTCCCAAAGCGAAGGGGCGCCGTCAAGGACCCGTTAACTTTAATCAGACACTCCGCGGCGGCATACGAAAGTCGAATCCGGGCGACGAAATGCGTCCCGAACCCGAAAGCGCGCAGAATCCCGAACAGATAGTTGTGATCCACCCTGTCGAACGCCTTCTCTTGGTCGAGAGATAGGAAGGCGACCGACAGACCAGCCTCCTGGGAATGATGGATGAGGTCCCGGACCAGATGGATGTTATCGTGGATTGTCCGGCCTGGGACCGTGTAGGACTGGTCGGGGTGGATCATGTGGTCCAGCATGGCGCCAAGGCGAGCAGACATCGCCCTGGCGAAGATTTTGTAGTCCGTGCTGAGGAGGGAGACCGGGCGCCAGTTCTTCAGGAGGCGGAGATCGCCCTTCTTAGGCAGCAGGACGATGACTGCCCTGCGCCAGGAGAGGGGCATCTCCCCGGTCGCCAGACTTTCCCCCAGGACCCATGCGTAGTCGCCCCCCAGGATGTCCCAGAATGCCCTGTGGAACTCCACGGTCAGCCCGTCCAGCCCCGGGGCTTTTCCCCTCGAGAGCCGGGCGAGGGCGCCGGTCAGCTCCGCCAGGCTTAGCGGAGCTCTGAAAGAGGCACACCTCTCCCCTAGTAGACGATTGGGGAGGGGCCTTGCTCCCTCTGCTCAATTGTCTCGTAATTGTTTTTTCCAATTAGGAGAAAGGGGCTCTCAGAGAGAGAGGTGAGAGACAGAGAGAATGACAGAGAAAGAGTGAGGGGGGGTGGGAAAGAAGGAAGCTGTGAGGGCAGGTCTCCCCTCACAGTGATGGGTGGGTGCACCCCCCAGATGGTAAGCAAAAAACAAAGTCTTTGGGATGGTCTTCGGGTGGGGGGAGAAGATGTCTTCACCTGGGTCAGCTTGAGCCACCCAAGCACAGCACTCCCAACGATGTTAATTGGGCCTCAATGAGTCTTCGGCCAGGTAGCTCCAGCTATCCCAGGCTAGGCAATGGGGGAGGGGTGCTTCATTGGTGTGTGGGGCCTAGTTTTGGGCAAGACCCCCACACACACTTCCACACACACACACACACCGCGATGTTCCGGCCCTCGAAATGGACTTCTTTCCTCCCCCCACCGATACAACAAAGTCTTTAGGGAAATGCACCAAAATACACCCACCTTTGGCTGATGAAGTCTCTCCCTCCTTCCACACTGGATCGTTGTTGTTCTTTTTCCCCCTCTCTCCAACTCTCCGCAGCAGTAATAAAGTTTGTTGAATTGTCTGCTCTCCTCCTCTCCCTCTGGATGAATTGGAATTGTAGTAAGCCCCTTCCTCCTCTTCCTGGGCTGGTCTCAGGGCTCACAAAGGCCTTCCAGGCAGGAGCAACAGCAGTCAGCTCTTCCCTCACTGCTCCAGGCTCCAAATGATCAGGCCACGCCTCCAACAGCTCCACCCTTGTCCACAGAACTCTTTTTGGGAGGAAACTAAAACATTAAATCATTAAATCGTGTCCCCCTGATCTGGGGGATACACCAAACATTTTCAAGGCCCATTTTTTTGTTTTTTTTCGTTTTTTTTCTGTTTTTGTTTTTTTTTAAAGTTTTTTTTTGGGCACTAAAATCATATTTTTTTCTCCAAGTGCCCCCTATAAGGGGAGGGGGACACTAAAAACACCGGCAATTAAAACAAATTAAACTTTAAAACATAAAATCAAATTAAAATTTGGTTGCCGAGAGTGATGATGCACTCCAGTCCCTCCGGTGCCCACCTCTCGCGGAAGGCCGCGAACGTACCGGTGGACACCGCGTGCTCCATCTCCAAGGACACCCTGGCGCGGATGTACGCGCGGAAGAGAGGCAGGCAGTCAGGTTGAACAACCCCCTCGACCGCCCGCTGCCTGGACCAGCTGATGGCACCCTTGGCCGTGCCCAGGAGCAGTCCTACGAGGAGGCCCTTGGACCTACCCGCTCCCCTCCGCACAGGGTGCCCAAAGATCAGGAGTGTGGGACTGAAGTGCAGCCAGAATTTCAGGTGCAGCCCCTTTAAATAATAAAACAAGGGCTGCAACCTCGTGCATTCGATAAAAACATGGAACACGGACTCTTCCAGACCACAGAAATTGCAGGCGACCTGGGAGCCCGTGAACCGGCTTAAAAATTTATTGCACGGCACTGCTCCGTGCACCACCCTCCAGGCCAAGTCCCCGATAAATACTGGGAGGACTCCCGCGTAGAGTGCCCTCCATCGGGTACCCCCGCCTCCTCCGGACGGCAAGATGGTACGCCATGGCGTGTCCGGACGGCATGCGAGGATGGCAAAGTTGAGAGTGTGCAGGAGCAGCCCGTACAGGAAACCCCTCCGCGCGGAACTGAAAGGCACGGAGGGGATTTCCCCGAGGCGGCTCAAGTTGTGAGGCGCCGGCTCCCGAGGGAGGTTCCGGGGTTTGGCGCCGATGAGGAATTCCGTCCGGACGGGGGTCAGTTCGGACAGGATCTCCCCACGTGTTTGAGCCTCCTCGATGCACCTAACGGAGTCAGGGCCCAGAGCTGTTTTTAGCGACTCGATGGCATCGGCCGCGCGGCGGACATTTGCGGAATATAGGCACCGCGCCAGCGTGTCTGGCGCCATCCAGCCCGCTCCTCTGCCATCGAACAGGTCCCTGACCCTGGTCACCTCACCAGCCACAGCCCTCTCGTCCGACCGCCACCTAAAACCTCGGTCGTGGAGGTACTGATTCCCGAGCAGCGGCTCCTGCAGGACAGCCGCCACTCCAGCCGGTGGAGAGCTGCGCTTGGTGGAGACTTTGTTCCAGACCCTGGTGAGTTCCTTGTAAAAGACAGGCAGCTCCTGGAAGGCGGTCCTGACGCCCCCCATGCTCACAAACAGGAGCTGCGTGTCGTAGTTGAGGCTGTGCTGCTGGCGGAAGAAATACGTCGCCAGAGCACGCCACCTAGGAGGGGGCTCGACGTAAAGGTATCTCTGCAGGGTCTGAAGACGGAAAGTCGCGAGCTGGGTGCTGACGCACACCAACGACTGACCGCCCTCCCCAAGCGGGAGACTCAAGACCGCGGCAGAGACCCAGTGCTTCCTGTTGTTCCAGAAGAAGTCCACCAGCTTCTTCTGTATCTTGGTGACAAACGCAGGGGGAGGGGTCAAAGTGACCAGCCGGTACCACAGCATGGCGGCCACCAGCTGGTTTATGACTAGCGCTCGACCCCTGTAGGACAGCACTCGGAGCAGTCCTGTCCAGCGCCCTAGGCAAGCGGCGACCTTGGCCTCCAGCTCTTGCCAGTTCGCCGGCCAGGCTTCCTCGTCGGGGCTAAGGTAGACTCCCAGATAGAGGAGATGGGTCGTGCTCCAGGCAAAAGGCCTCAGCTCCTCCGGCAGGGAGTCCACCCGCCACTGACCCACCAGGAGTCCGGAACATTTCTCCCATTTGATCCTGGCGGAGGATGCGGCCAAGTAAATCTCCTGGCACTCACGCATCCTACGCAGGTCAGCGGGATCCTCTACCGCGAGGAGCACGTCATCGGCGTAAGCCGAGAGGACAACCTCCACGCCCGGCCCTTGCAGAGCCAGTCCCGTCAACCTCGTCCGCAGGAGGCGCAGGAAAGGCTCCACGAAGATGGCATATAACTGGCCGGACATGGGGCATCCCTGGCGCACCCCTCTCCCAAAGCGAAGGGGCGCCGTCAAGGACCCGTTAACATTTATCAGACACTCCGCGGCGGCGTACAAAAGTCGGATCCGGGCAATGAAATGCGTCCCGAACCCGAAAGCGCGCAGAGTTCCGAACAGATAGTCGTGATCCACCCTGTCAAACGCCTTCTCTTGGTCGAGAGATAGGAAGGCGACCGACAGACCAGCCTCCTGGGAATGATGGATGAGGTCCCAGACCAGATGGATGTTATTGTGGATTGTCCGGCCCGGGACCGTGTTGGACTGGTCGGGGTGGATCATGTGGTCCAGCACGGCGCCAAGGCGAGCAGACATCGCCCTGGCGAAGATTTTGTAGTCCGTGCTGAGGAGGGAGACCGGGCGCCAGTTCTTAAGGAGGCAGAGATCGCCCTTCTTAGGCAGCAGGACGATGACTGCCCTGCGCCAAGAGAGGGGCATCTCTCCGGTCGCCAGACTTTCCCCCAGGACCCGCGCGTAGTCGCTCCCCAGGACGTCCCAGAACATCCTGTGGAACTCCACGGTCAGCCCGTCCAGCCCCAGGGCTTTTCCTCCCACAAAACTCTACACGCTTCCTCGCTGGATGGCTCCGGAGAGAACAGAGCCCCGTAATATTCACGGGCCCTGTTGTTGACGCCCTCCGGATCCTAGACGAGAGAGCCGTCGTCGGCCAGCAGCGTCAAGAGCTGCTGACGGACACTCTGTCTTTTTTCCAGCGAGTCGAAGAAGTGGGAGCCGCGGTCCAGATCCCGCAGGAACCGGATCCGCGACCTCATGAACGCGCCTCGGGACCCGATGAGCTGCAGGTCCTTTAGCGCGGCCTTCTTCGCTTCGTACACCATCCGCAGGGCCGGGTCTTCAATGACTTGACCGAGACGGAACTCCAGGTCGAGCACCTCTTTTTCTAGGCGCCCGACCCTGGCCGCCCGCCTCTTGGTCGACCCCCTCGCGTACTCTTGACAGAAGACGCGGACGTGAGCCTTGCCCACGTCCCACCATAGCCTCAAGGAGGGGAAGCCCCCCTGCTTCCTTCTCCAGTCGGCCCAGAAACGACGGAACGAGTCCTGGAGCGGCACGTCCCCCAGGCGAACCGTGACGTGCAACAAGCGGCCTGGCACGGGCTCCTCGACCCCCAAGATCTCCGGCTGAAAATGCGGGGCCAACAAGATGGCCACCCCACAAGAAGTGGTAGTAAGGTGGCTCATGCGGACCTCTCCTTGCCATTCCAGGAGCCACGTGGCTTCGTCTCCCGGAACGGTGTGGGTTTCTTGCAGGAAGCACACCGCATATTTCCCCTCACGCAGAAGCGAAAATTTGTTAAATCTACGGTGTGCCTCTCTGCCGCCGTTGATGTTGAGGCTGGCTATGGTTATCTTCATGACAAAAGCATAGTGCAACCTCTACCTAACCTATTGTGGGGGGGGGAGTGGAGTCGTTTTTTGACCTCCACTCCTTCAGCAGCCCAGCGAGGAACATTTTGAGCCGGCGCAGCTCAAGGCCTTGCGTCTTTGATAAGGGCCCGCCCGCGGCCATGGTTTTAGCGGCGGCGCGGACGGACGCGATGAGCAGCCCCGGCTCGGACCATCTTTCCAGGGCCAGATGGGCTCGGTTGCGGCGACCCTGGCTCTGGACCAAAAAGTCCCGGAGTTCCTTTGCAGGAATGAGGGGGGACTCAGCGGCGGGCACGAGGAGATCCACCGCCTCACTGGCGATGGACTCGAGATCTTCTCCCGAGTCCCCCACCGAGTCCCCGTCCCGCTCCGGGAGGTCGCTGCCAGCAGCCGGCCCGTCGACCGCACGAGGTACGGCAAATGGCCCGGCCGCTCCATCCGACCCTGGCTCTGCCCCGATCCCACCCCCAGGATCGTCGGCAGAGGAGTCCCCACTGGGCTCTTTTAAAAGTGGTGCTGGGTCAGGAAGCGACAGCGGAAGGGGTTCCTCCTCCGCCCCAGGAACGGGGAACACGGAGAGACCTGGCCAAAGTAATTCTCCAGGTCCTCCAAGTCCCCCAGCTCCAAAGTAGGGGGCGAGGGTTGTTGTTCTTCCCCCTCCCCGCCGCCACCCCCCGGCCCAGCGTATACAGAATCATTAAAATTGTTAACATTTTTTGTTTCTTCCGGGTCGAGCGACTCCCGGGGGAAGTTGGTTAATAGCTGGGCGGGCTCAGGTTCGGCCTTTTCGGTCCCGCCCGCCTCAGTCCCCGGGACGCTCGACCCGGCAGCAACGCATTCCTCCGCTGGCCCCACGCCCCCCACGACAGGCAGATCTTCCACGCCATCCCCGGGAGGCAGAGGCTGGGCAGCCTCGACTGTCTCACCCTCCCCGGGGACAGACTCCTCTTGCCTACGGCGCAGTTTGGGGGCGCTGGTGGGGGACGCGGGACACGCGGCGGGCACCGACTCCTCCGCAGAGTGATGTTGTTCCCCCTCCGCCTCATTGGAGCGGCGCCCCCTTTTGCTCCTGGGGGGGCGCGGAGGCAGGAAGACCTCCATGTCTGCCGAGGCCTCCCGCTCCACTCCCACCTTTTTCTTATCTTGCCCGCGCCCGAGCCCCTCTGTGATATTGGTCAAGGACTCGGGCACAGGCTCAGGACACCCCGCGCTCGCCGGTGACAGAGTTGGGCTGAGCGCGGTGATCAAATTGTCTGGCGCACTGAGGGGACCCGCCTCGAGATGTTTCGCCTTCATCCACGCCTTCTTTCCGATCGGATGCTCTCCCTCCCCTCCGCCGGAGGCCGTGAAAACAAAGGCCCCCGACGATGCCCGCGCACCTACGGCTCCCGGCACGTGGACGCTACTAGGGGGAGGGGTGACGGCGGCGCCAGCCTTGGCCGGCTTCGGTGTTTTGGCGGCCTTGGAGGCGGGGCAGTTCTTGCGAACATGCCCCACCTCCCTACAGGCATGGCACCGCACGCCGTCCGACGTCCAGAAGACGCGGTAGGCAGTCCCCTCGTGCACCACATTAAACGATCCCTCCGTCGTCTCCTCCCGCGCCAGCCGGACAAAGAGGTGGCGGCGGAAGGAGAACACGTGGCGCAGGCTGTTCTCCCTGAGGCCGAGCGGTATGGGGTTGATCCCTGACCTTACCTCTCCCAGTTGGTGTCGGTGAGGGAGGAGGAGCCCAGCGGGAACAAAGGGCGGGACGTAAGAAATGATGACCCTCTGCGCGGTGGCCTCGAGAGGGTCCACCGGCAGGAACATCCCGCCCACCGTGAGCCCCTTTTCAAGGGCCAGGGACACCGCCCGCTCCGACCCCAGGAAGAATACAGCCTTCCCAGACATCTTGGAGGCTGCGACAATGGCCGAGGGGCCGACTACCCCAGCCATCGCCCGCACGCACTCCTCAATGCTAATTGTGGGGTGAGTGTAGCTCTTGACCCCGTGTTTTTTTGTTATAAGTCTGAATGGTGGCAGGGCAGCAGGAGGCGCAGGAGGCGCCGTGGATGTGGACGCTGCCTGCGCATATGTCTTCGCTGGCCCTGCCACCGGCGTGGATGGGGTCGCCATCACGGGGTCCCTTTAAGGGCTACACCCACCCCAAAGTCACAGGCCTTAATGGTCTTAAATGGCCTCATTGGTGTTTGAACAGAGGGAGCTCTAAAAGAGGCACACCTCTCCCGTAGTTAACAATTGGGGAGGGGCCTTGCTCCCTCTGCTCAGTTGTCTTAATTGGTTTTTCAATTAGGAGGAAAGGGGCTCTCAGAGAGAGAGGGGAGAGACAGAGAGAGAGAGAAAGAGATAAGGGGGTGGGAAAGAGGGAAGCTGTGAGGGCAGGTCTCCCCTCACAGCGATGGGTGGGTGTTTTTCTTGGGATGCACTCCCCAGATGATGGAAAAACAAACACAGTCTTTGTAGATGGTCTTCGGGTGGGGGGTGATTAATAGTTCTTCAGCCAGGTAGCTCCAGCTATCCCAGGCTAGGCAATGGGGGAGGCGTGCTTCAATGGTGTGTGGGGCCTAGCTGTAAGCAAGACCCCCACACACACTTCCACACACACACACCCCCCCGCGATGTTCCGGCCCTCTAGCAAGTCTTCTTTCCTCCCCCCACCGATACAACAAAGTCTTTCGGGGAATGCACCAAAACACACCCACCTTTGGTTGATGAAGTTTCTCCCTCCTTCCACACTGGATAGTTGTTCTTTTTTCCTCCTCTCTCCAACTCTCTGTAGCAGTAATAAAGGTTGATGAATTTTCTGCTCTCCTCCTCTCCCTCTGGATGAATTGGAATTGTAGAAAGCCCCTTCCTCCTCTTCCTGGGCTGTTTCTCAGGGCTCACAACAGGCTTTCCAGACAGGAGCAACAGCAGCAAGCTCCTTTTCTCACAGCAACAGAGCTCCAACTGAATAGGCCACGCCTCCAAAGCTCCACCATTGGTCCACAGATTCCCTGAAAATAGCAGGCCAGGTGGATAAGGTGGTTCAGAAGGCATATGGAATGCTTGCCTCTATTGGCCGAGGCATAGAATGCAAGAGCAGGGAAGTTATGCTTAAATTGTATAATAGTCTGGTTCGGCCACAGCTGGAGTACTGCAGCAGTTCTGGTTGTCGTATTATAGGAAGGACGTGATTGAACTGGAGAGGGTGCAGAGGAGATTTACAAGGATGCTGCCTGGAATGGAGGCTCTTAGCTACGAGGACTGATTGGATAGGACTGATTGGATAGGATCAACCGGGACCTTTTCGTGAAGAAAATCCTGCTTGGAACATGTCATGTATTCAACCAGCATTGTAACCCATGTATAAATTGACCTAAGTTGTACACCGTGAGAACAATGACCACTAGGTGGGAGACACTCCTAACCTGGACCTTCAGGTATAAAAGGGGAAGCTCCACCCACCTTCATCACTTGAGTGCTAAGGAATAAAGGACAGGTCACAGACTGACCTTCTCTCAAGCATGGGCCTCATGTGCATTTATACTGTGTAGTAAGGACGTATCAATGGTGACAAGAAACTGGGATTTAAACCACGCGAGCATGGCCACTAGCAGAACAGACGAGAGGTACTGTGTTAAGGAATGGTTGGGACAGAGATGCCGCGATCTTCCAACGAAATATGGAAAGCCTCCTCAAGTCGATTCCAGGGACGGTGGTTTTTCAGGACGACATCCTCATTACGGGTTACGATACTGAAGAACACCTCCACAACCTGGAGGAGGTGCTACGCAGACTGGACCGGGTAGGTCTGCGACTGAAAAAGGCGAAGTGCATCTTCCTAGCTCCAGAGGTAGAATTCCCGGGGATGAGGGTAGCAGCAGATGGGATCAGCCCTACTGCATCCAAGACGGAAGCGATCCAGAGAGCATCCAGACCCCATAATACGATGGAGCTGCGTTCGTTCCTGGGGCTCCTGAACTATTTTGGTAACTTTCTTCCCAAATTGAGCACGCTGCTAGAGCCACTACACGTGCTCCTACGCAAAGGTCACGAATGGGTCTGGGGGGACAGCCAGGAAAGGGCTTTTAATAGAGCACGCAATTTGAGAAAGCAGGAATGGGGTACTGAAGTTGCATGTCCAGCCATGAACTCATTGAATGGCGGTGCAGGCTAGAAGGGCCGAATGGCCTACTCCTGCACCTATTTTCTATGTTTCTATGTTTCTATGTTATGTTCCAACAATCTGTTAACGCTATATGACCCATGTAAGAAACTTGTGTTAACGTGCGATGCGTCGTCCTATGGTGTCGGGTGTGTGTTGCAGCATGTCATTGCCAAGGGTCAGTTACAGCCGGTAGCTTATGCCTCCAGGAGTCTGTCCCAGGCAGAAAGGGGCTACGGAATGGTAGAAAAGGAGGCGCTCGCATGTGTATATGCGGTAAAGAAAATGCACCAGTACCTGTTTGGCAGGAAATTTGAGCTGGAGACAGATCACAAACCCCTAACGTCCCTTTTGGCCGACAACAAGGCCATAAATGCAAACGCATCGGCCCACATACAGAGGTGGGCACTCACGTTAGCTGCCTATGACTACACAATTCGGCACAGACCGGGCACCGAAAACTGCGCCGATGCACTCATCAGGCTCCCACTAGCCACCACTGAGGGGGCTACCGAGCATGGTGCTGAGATGGTCATGGCTGTTGAAGCTTTCGGAAGCGAAGGCTCACCCGTGACAGCCCGTCAGATTAAAGTCTGGACAAATAGAGACCCGCTATTGTCCCGAGTCAAGAAATGTGTCCTGAATGGGGACTGGGCAGCCACGTACAGGGCATGCCGTGAGAAATTGAAACCATTTCACAGGCGCAAGGATGAACTCTCGATTCAGGCTGATTGCCTACTGTGGGGAAACCGCGTAGTCATGCCCCAGATGGGCAGAGAGGTGTTCATCAGAGAACTCCACAATGGTCAGCCGGGCATTGTCACGATGAAGGCAATTGCCAGGTCACACGTTTGGTGGCCAGGGATAGACGCAGATCTGGAACTTTGTGTTCGCAGGTGCAACACGTGTGCCCAGCTGGGCCATGCGCCCAGGGAAGCCCCCCTTAGCCCCTGGCCATGGCCCGCCAAGCCTTGGTCACGCATCCATGTGGACTATACAGGTCCTTTCATGGGGAAAATGTTTTTGGTTGTAGTAGACGCCTACTCCAAATGGATCGAGTGTGACATTTTAAATTCAAGCACATCCTCTGCCACGGTAGAAGGTCTACGGGCAATGTTCGCCGCCCACGGTCTACCGGACATCTTCGTCAGTGACAATGGCCCGTGCTTCACAAGCACTGAATTCCAGGACTTCATGGCAGGCAATGGAATTGACCATGTTAGAACGGCACCTTTCAACCCGCCTCAAACGGCCAGGCAGAACGAGCAGTGCAGATAATCAAACAGGGGATGCTCAGATCCCAAGGGGGTTCCCTACAAACCCGCTTATCATGCCTCCTGTTGGCCTATAGATCCCGACCACACTTGCTCACAGGGGTTCCATCCGCAGAGCTACTAATGAAAAGGACGCTCAAAACCCGATTATCCCTGATACACACCACCATGAAAGAAATTGTCGAGAGCAGGCGCCAGTCACAATATCACTACCATGACAGGAATGCGAGGGCGCGATGTATTGATGTAAATGATCCTGTTTTTGTCCTCAACTACGCTGCAGGGCCCAAATGGCTCGCAGGCACTGTGGTTGCCAAAGAGGGAAATAGGATTCTGGTAGTTAAACTTACCAATGGACAAATCTGCCGCAAACATGTGGATCAAACAAAAAGGAGGTTCAGCAACCACATAGAAGAAGCAGAGGAAGAACACGACATAGAGTTCACAACACCACAGGTGACCAAACACCGGAACCAAAGGGAGGAGAGCCCAGTCACTGTGGACAGTCCGGACAGGCCTGAGGCACTGCAAACAGCAGACACTCAGGCCAGCGCCCAACAACCGGAGCCCCAACACAGGCGCTCGACAAGGGAGCGTAAACCACCAGAGAGACTCAACCTGTGATCCCAATAAGGGGGGAGGTGATGTCATGTATTCAACTAGCATTGTAACCCATGTATAAACTGTATGTACACCGTGAGAACACTGACCACTAGGTGGGAGACACTCCTAACCTGGACCTTCAGGTATAAAAGGGGAAGCTCCACCCACCTTCATCACTTGAGTGCTAAGGAATAAAGGACAGGTCACAGACTGACCTTCTCTCAAGCATGGGCCTGGTGTGTATTTATACTGTGTAGTAAGGACCTATCAGAACATGTGGCTTGAAAGTCACCGACGTCTTGGCTTTGCAGGACCTCCCGAAAAGTGGTTACTTTGATGTGACCTTCAGAAGCGTCGCCCTCTGCCTGAAGTTCCTGAAGGGACTGAAGGAGGCGAGTGAACCGCTGCGCTCAGTGCTGACTTGGGAGCCACTGTTCACCCTCCCGTTGCAGAGAAGACGCACTATCACAGTGCAGATGTACAACCCCCACATCCCAGTCATTGATGTGCTGACTTTCCCGCCAGGTATGTCGATGGGGCAGGAAACAGCAGCGGCCTGAAAGACTTGCACGGGATATGGACCAGCAAGCACCAGATCCAGGTCACCACGAAGGTGGACGCCAGCGGAACCATCCTGCACCCCCGCTCCAGCTTCGCCATCGGAGGAAGTCGGGGCTACATGGTGTACGCTGGCCAGCCCAATGTTTGCCGCACCTGCGGGAAGGCAGGCCATGTGGCGGCAAGCTGCAAAACTGTCATCTGCTGAAACTGCAAGAACGAAGGCCACCAGACAAAGGACTGTAAGGAGACCAAGTGCTGCAACCTCTGTGGTCTGGCTGGGCACCTTTACAAAAACTGCCCCAAACGCAACTTCAGCTATGTGCAGGCAGCAAAGAACATTGCACCAGAGGAGGAGGAAGCTGAGGAACACAACGCTCCAGAGGAGACCCACACCCTCCCCCCGACCAACGCCCTGGGCAAAGAAGCAACCGCCCTCGTGGACTCGGAACAAGTCGGTGAGGAAGAGAAGCCTGCCATGGCGAGCTGCGAGACACCAGCAGCCAGCAGCGAAGCTCTCCTCCATCGCACCGAGTCCAGGAACGAGGAGACAGCGGACGATGAAGCGGGATGGGAGACCGTCAAGAAAAAGGCCCGCAAGCGTAAGGGGAACAGGCGAGCAAGGGCCCCTGCGGGAACGACAGGGAAGAGGCGGCTAACGTCCACGACAGACAGCAGCGACGGCAGCTCGTCTGATGAGGAAAGGCGAGACAAAGCCCCTCAATACCGCCACCAAAACAAGAGTCAATACGCCAACCCACAGCCACAGGCGACCGGGAGCAGTGAAGTGACCGGCACAGCCTCGCTCCGGGAACCCGGGAGCAGCGAAGCGCTCAGCGCACACGAGCTCCGGAACACCGGGAGCGAAGAAGCGACCAATGCAGACCAGCTCCGGGACAACGGGAACAGCGAAGTGCCCAGCACACCCCACCTCCGGAATACCGGGAGCGACACAGCGATCGAAGCACACCAGCTCGAGATCGCTGCGACTGATGAAAAGAGGGAACCACCAACACCAGGCGAGGACAGTGCAGAGGACACATCGGACTTTCTGACAACACGACACCAGTCCCCTGGTCGAAACACTTCCACGGCAGAGGACGACCAGTATGCCAGCCCAGGTGAAGTAGACTTTTACAGTGAAAATCTATGTATGCAGGAACCGGCCACTGGGCAGGTCTCCAACGTAAAGGACAGTTTATTTAAAATGTAAATGTTTTGAACTGCAACCTGTAACTTAAACATGGATTTAAAAATAGCATCTATTGACGTGCGCAGCGTAAAATCCACTACGCGATGTGTTTCCACCTTGGGGTACCTCGCCAAGGTCAAAGCGGACCTGCTGTTCTTGCAGGAGTGCGGGCTGCCGCACTTCAGCAGTTACCGGCAGTGGTCACGATGGTAGGCCCATGGACCATCCATATGGTCAGGAGGCAACGACTGCCGGTCTTCCGGCCTGGGCATTCTGCTGCGGGGAGGCCACTTCACCATCACCGAAGTTAAGGAGGTGGTGGGCGGCCGCCTCCTCGTAGCAGACATAATGCACAAAAATTCCCCTCGAAGGCTAATTAACGTGTATGCCTCGCCTCTCAGAAGCGAGAGGCTGGCCCTCTTCCAGCAGCTCCCACTGCTGCTGGCAACGTCCAGGCCGGTCATTCTGGGCGGTGACTTCAACTGCATCATCGAGGCGGCTGGACGATCCAGCAGAGCCGACAGCAAGCTGGGCACCGCGTCCAGACTCCTGATGGACGCGGTAAAAGATGCCAAGCTGTGCGACGTCTTCAGCAACCCTGCAGACGGAGCACCGCTCAGATACACCTGGTCGAGACCAGACGGGTCCGTCCGTTCCAGAATAGACTTCCTATTTGTGTCCCACACACTCAAGGTCAGATCCACCGACGTCACGCCGGTGTTCTTCTCTGACCACTGCCTCCTACTGGCCGACTGTCGCCCACAGGAAAACCAGAAAGTTGGCAGAGGGATATGGAAGCTGAATGTGAAACTGTTGACTCCGGAAAACGTGGAGGAACTCAAGAGGGATTACAAAGGTTGGAGAACCGTAAAACCCCTCTGCGATTCCCCGATGCACTGGTGGGAAACAATCAAGACGAACATCAAGAGGTTCTTCATCCTCAAAGGTGTTCAGGAGGCGAGAGGGAGACAGAGGGAATTGTCCCAACTCCAGAAGAGCATGCAAAACCTGCTCCTGCTGCAGTCGATGGGGGTCGATGTCGCGGAGGAACTCGAAGAGGTGAAGGGCCAGCAAGCCTCGCTCTTTGCCTCAGAGTCCTCCAAGATTATCTTCATCTCCAGAGTCTGCTCCGTCTAGCAGGATGAGACGTGTTTGCGCTTCTTCTTCCAAAAGGTACACAGGGGGAGCTCTGTGATCACCAGCCGAAAGGAAGAAGACGGTTCTGTGACGTCTTCGCAGCCCGACATGCTGAGGATCAGCAAATCCTTCTATGCCAGGCTGTATGACGTCAAGGCCACAGACCGCGCGGCCTCCCAGTCGTTCCTGTCGTCTATTTCGGAGGTCCTAAACGACAGTGAGCAGGAGAGTCTGGACCACCCGCTAACTCTGGACAAGATGACAAAGACCGTCCGGTCCCTTGCGATGATTAAAACTCCCGGAAGCGACGGCTTACCAGTCGAGTTGTATTCGGCTCTGTGGGACTGGATAGGCCCAGACCTGCTGGAAGTGTACGGGGGTATGCTTCTGGCTGGTAGTATGTCAGAATCAATGAGGAAAGCAATCATCACCCTCATCTACAAGCAGAAGGGGGAGAGGGAGGAAATCAAAAACTGGCGGCCCATTTCGCTGCTCAATGTGGACTACAAGATCCTGTCAAAGGTCATCGCCAACAGGGTCAAGCCTACTCTTGAGCTGGTGATTCACCCGGACCAGACCTGCGCTGTCCCCGGCAGGAAGCTCTCTGATAGCCTGGCGCTACTCAGGGATACGATCGCCTACGTGCGGGACAGGGGGGTGGACACCTACTTAATCAGCTTAGACCAGGAGAAGGCCTTTGACAGGATATCGCACACGTACCTGATGGACGTGCTCTCCAAAATGGGGTTTGGGGAGGGTATCCACAATTGGATCCAACTGCTCTACACAGACATCAGTAGTGCAGTTCTAATCAACGGGTGGGAAACTGAAAGCTTTTCGGTCAGATCTGGAGTCAGGCAAGGCTGTCCTCTCTCGTCTCTCTTGTTTGTGTGTTGTATCGAGTCCTTTGCCGGGTCCATCAGGAAGGGTGCGGGCATTAGAGGGGTGACGATCCCAGGCAGCAGAGGCGCTCAGGTCAAGACCTCCCTATACATGGACGACGTAGCCATCTTTTGCTCGGATCCGCAGATTGCTCACAATCTGTGACCAGTTTGAACTGGCCTCGGGAGCAAAGGTCAATCGCAGCAAGAGCGAGGCCATGCTCTTTGGCAACTGGGCCGACCGATCCTTTATTCCCTTCACCGTTAAACCAGATTACCTGAAGGTGTTGGGAATATGGTTCGGAGCGGACGGGGCGTGCGCCAAAAACTGGGAAGAGCGTATCGCCAAAGTGAAGCAAAAACTGGGATGGTGGAAGCTGCGCTTCCTCTCCATGGCAGGAAAGAACCTGGTCATCAGGAGTGAGGTGCTCTCGGGGTTGCTGCACGTGGCACAGGTCTGGCCCATCTCTCGCTCCTGTGTCGCGGCAGTCACCCGGGCCGTCTTCCACTTTGTCTGGAGGTCCAAAATGGACCGTGTCCGCAGAGACACAATGTACAAATCTCTGGACAGTGGAGGAAAGGACGTTCCGAACGTGGCCCTCATCCTGAGGGCCACCTTTGTGTGCGGCTGCATCAAGCTGTGCACAGACCCCCAGTACACAAACACCAAGTATCACTACGTGCTGAGGCTCTACCTGTCCCCGGTGTTGCGAAGGATGGGTCTGGCCACGTTGCCGCGAAACGCCCCACCAGCTGGACCATGCCTGTCCACCTGTCCTTCGTGGAAAAGTTTTTCACAAAAAAAACCCTTTGACCACAAGGCCATAAAACAGTGGCCAGCACGTAAGGTCCTGGAAGCCCTACGAAAGCAGGAGAGGGTGGACCCTGTCGGGTGGTTCCCTGAGCAGACTTTCGAACTCATTTGGCAGAACGTCTCATCGCCAGAGCTTTCACACAAGCACCAAGATGTAGCGTTCATGCACAGCCGGCGTCTCAGCAACACGGCACGGTGCCCCCGAGTTGGCTGCGGGGCGGACGAGACTGTCACCCACCTCCTTCAGGATTGCGCCTTTGCAATGCAGGTCTGGAAAGAGATGCAGTGGTTGCTGTCGAGGTTCATCCCGAGCAGCTCTGTAACACAGGACTCTGTGCTCTACGGGCTGTTCCCAGGGACACACACCGAGACAGACATCACCTGCTGCTGGAGGGCCATCAACTCGATGAAAGACGCACTTTGGTCTTGCCGAAACTTGCTGGTCTTCCAGAGCAAGGAGATGTCTACGTCTGCGTGTTGCAGACTGGTGCAATCCAAGATCCAGGATTACGTGCTGACGGACCCATTAAAAATTGGTGCAGTCGCCGCAAAGGGAAGGGCCACAGTTTGAAGCCCTTCTGCCACGGTAAACCAAGGGGATGGAATCTGTATAAAACTCCCCTCGGGCTGCAATGGTAAACCTTTTGTATCCATAGAGCACCATGATCTGCAAACATCTATGTAGTGCCATGTAGAATGCAAGTTCTGTTGCGTAATGCATGTTGGAAACAAATGTAACTGTACCCTCACTGTGTACCGTATGGTGACACATGTAATGTAACTTGATGAACGTACCACAATGTATCCTGGATTGTATGAATCGTACCTTGAAATGTAAAGTAAAGAAATGTATTGAACGGAACTGCAGTCAGCATCCAAATGTAATGTATGGAATTGCTGACCGCATCCAAATGTACTGAACTACTTTCGAATGTATTGTGCAAATTTTTATATGAATAAAGTATATTTTGAAATTAAAAAAAAAAAGATTGGATCGGCTGGGTTTGTTGAGCAAGGGCCTTTTTCCATTGTTGGAGGGTCTATTTCGAGGGGGCATAGTTTTAAGGTGGTTGGTGGAAGGTTTAGAGGGGATTTGAGGGGGGCTTCTTCAAGCAGAGAGTTGTGGAGTTCTGGAACTCGCTGCCTGGAAGGGTGTTGGATGCAAAAAACCCTCACCATATTTAAAAGGATGGGCACTTAATGTGCCATAATCTGCAGCGTTACGGACCTAGAGCTGTTATTTGGGATTAGACTGGATAACCTCTTGTTGGTTGGCGCAGATATGATGGTAAGTACTGCAGGAATCGAATTCGGCCAGGGTGATCTCCTGGACTCGTTTCAATCGCCTGGATGGGTCGGAGAGGAATTTTCCCAGATTCTTTTCCTCAATTGGCCTGGGTTTTATCTGGTTTTTGCCTCTCCCAGGAGATTGCATGGCTCCGGTTGGGGTGGAGTGCAGAATATTTCAGTGTAAGGGGTGTCGCAGTTATGTGTGGTGGACTGGTTGGGCTGGGTGCTCTTTACCTTTCTACCATTTTTCATTGTTCACAGGTTTATTATATGTAACCTTCAGTGCTGCTGACCGAGGGTCATGTGGCTCTTTGTCGGTCGGTGCGGACACGATGGTCCGAAATGGCCTCCTTCTGCGCTGTAAATTTCTGTTTCTGAATAGTTTTTTGGGGTACTCCAGAGGTAATGGTGCAGGAGTGGGAAGAGAAGCCATTGCAGGAGGTTCTCTATCTACATCTGGACAATTAGGAATTAAACCAGGTGAGGGCAGTCCTGCCCAGCTGGACGATGGAGGAGAGGCATTGGAGGAGGATGGTGTCAGCTGTGGCTCAGTGGGCAGCACACTCACCTGTGAGTCAGAAAGTTGTGGGTTCAAGTCCCACTCCAGGGACTTGACCACAAAAAATCTAGGCTGACAATCCAGTGCAGTACTGAGGGAGCGCTGCACTGTCAGAGGTGCCGTCTTTTGGATGAGATGTTAAACTGAGGCCCCATCTGCCCTCTCAAGTGGAGGTAAACGATCCCATTGCACTATTTTGAAGAAGAGTAGGGGAGTTATCTCTGGTGTCCTGGACAATATTTATCCCTCAATCAACATCACAAAAAAACAGATTATCAGGTCATTATCACATTGCTGTTTGTTGGAGCTTGCTTTTATGCGAATTGGCTGCCGCATTTCCCACATTACAACAGTGACTACACTCAAAAAAAAACGTCATTGGCAATAAAGCACATTGAGATGTCCGATGGTCGTGAAAGGCGCTATATAAATGCAAGTGTTTTTTAAACTGTGGCAGAGGGGTCGAGAATGATGAGGAGGGCTAGTTCACCGGTCACAGTCACATAGGATGTCATTTGTGACTTTGATAAGGACTGTTTCAGTGATATGGTGGGCCGAAAACCTGATTGGAGGGGTTCAAACATAGAATTGCAGGGAAGCTGGGCATGGATTTGGGAAGTGACAAGACGTTCAACACGTTTGGGGAGGAAAGCGAGATTGCAAAGCCAGAGAGGTCAATGATGAGGTTTTTTCGAGGAGAGGGGTGATGATGGCAGATTTGAAAGGGAGGGGACAGTATCTGAGGAGAGAGAATCGTCAACAATATCGGATAACATTGGTACCAGGAAAGGAAGTTGGGTGCTCAACAGTTTGCTTTGAATAGGGTAGAGAGAATAGGGCAGGAGCTGGATCTCATGGTCATGATATACTCGGAGAGGGTATGAGGCAAGGTAGGCGACAGCCGAGAGAAAGTTTTTTTTAATTTTAAAATATACTTTATTCATATAAAACTTTGTACAGTACATTCAAAAGCAGTTCAGTACATTTAGCTGCAGTCAGCAATCCCATACACTACATTTGGGTGCTGACAGCAGTTCCGTTCGATACATTTCCTTGCTTTTCAGTTCAGGTACAATTCGGTCCAATACGGGATACATTGTAGTACATTCAACAAATTACATTACATGTGTCACTTTGCAGTACACGGAATGGGTGACGGTACATTTACATTTTTCTTTTCAACGTGCATTACGAAACAGACCTTGCATTGTACATGGCACTACATAGGTGTTTACTGATCATGGTGCTCCATGTACACAAAAAAGAAGTTACAAGTACGGCCCGAGGGGAGTTTTGTACTGATTCCTGCCCCCGGGTTTACCGTGGCAGAAGGGCTTTAAACTGTGGCCCTTCCCCACCGTGCCTTTGCGGCGACTGCACCAATTTTTAGTGCGTCCCTCAGCACGTAATCCTGGATCTTGGATTGTGCCAGTCTGCAACACGCAGACGTGGACATCTCCTTTCTCTGGAAGACCAGCAAGTTTCGGCAAGACCAAAGAGCGTCTTTGACCGAGTTGATGGACCTCCAGCAGCAGGTGATGTCTGTCTCGGTGTGTGTCCCTGGGAACAGCCCGTAGAGCACAGAGTCCTGTGTTACGGAACTGCTCGGGAAGAACCTCGACAGCAACCACTGCATCTCTTTTCAAACCTGCCTTGCGAAGGCGCAATCCTGAAGGAGATGGGTGAGAGTCTCATCCGCCCCGCAGCTGACTCGGGGGCACCGTGCCGTGCTGCTGAGATGTCGGCTGTGCATGAACGCTCTGACGGGTAAGGTCCTCCTCACTGCCAACCAAGCTGCATCTTGGTGCTTGTGTGATAGCTCTGGCGATGAGACGTTCTGCCAAACGAGTTCGACAGTCCGCTCAGGGAACCAGCCTGGAGAAAGTTGTGAGGTCAAGACTGGGCAGGGAGAACATTGTGGAAGTTTGGGTTGAGGTAAGGAGGGAAGAGGTAGATACAGCTAATAAGATGATCTCAGTCCATGAATTCCTCACACTTGTTGGAGGGGAGGGTGGTGGTGAAAGGGCTGAGGGGTTTTAGAAGATAGTTGGTAATGGAGAAGAGAAGTCGGAGTTTAACTTTGCATTCCAGGATGATTCTGGGGTAGTGACCAGTTTGGGCACAGGAGAGCAGGACCAATAATGCTTTTTGTGGCCAGAGCAGGCGATAAATGGCTAAACCAGTTGTGCACCAAAAACAGTCAAGTCTGCATCTCTTGGATTTAAGGGAGCGAAGATGAGGGTGGGATTAGATATTTTGTGAATTAGAATGGAGGGCCAATGGCTAGACAGTTGGGAATTTGATAGTGCATTGTAAATGACGGGGAGAATTTTTTTCAGGGGTGGACACAGAAGGAAGTGGGGGGTGGGAAGGGGGATGTGAGTGGAGAGCGATATAAGGGAGTGATCAGAGATGGTCTCCAACAGCAGTGGCTCACTGATGACCAACAGGGTTGGGGACAGTACTGAGACAGGGGTAGGCTGGTGTTGGTAGTGTCCCTGCGTGCGACTACAAATCCTTACCTGCTCCTCTTTACTGTCAATGACTATGAGGTGAGACCGGGTGGAGAAGTAATGCATGTTAGCTGCATTCCAGTCCTTCACAGAGGCCTCCGAAATACTTCCAGCCGATGGCACAATGTGTACATTGGGAATCTGTAAACACACGACAAATAGTTACTCTGTGAAACATCAATTCCACGGCTTGTTCATTTCATTCCCCGTTATTACACGGGAGAAAGCAGTGTGCTGTGCAGCTCGCTGGTATCGCTGCTGTCCTAAACTCACTCAGGTTTCTCAATAGAAAACGATCCCCTCTAACCCCACACAAAGGGTGATGACGTCATCGTGCCACTGACATCGCTCGAACCCAACTTCCGCCCCTAAGTTACTGTCACTGCCGCGTATCCACCCCTCAGGTGTTGTCACTGCTCCCATTTTGATCGACTTCCGGATCTATGGACATGATAAAGAAATTTGCAGATGATACAAGAATTGACCATGTGGTTGACATTGAGGAGGAAAGCTTTAGACTGCAGGAAGATATCGATGAACTGGTCATTTGGGCAGAAAAGTGGTAAATGGAATTCAACCCAGAAAAGTGAGGCAATGCATTTGGGGAGCGTTAACAAGGCAAGGGAATACACAATATATGGGGGGATACTGAGTGGTGTGGAGGAAGAGAGGGACCTTGGAGTATATGTCCACAGATCCTTAAATGTAGCCGGACAGGTCGATAAGGTAGTTATAAAGGCATTTGGAATGCTTTGCTTTATTAGCTGAGACACAGAATACAAGAGCAGGGAAGTTATGCTAGAACTGTTTACAACACTAGTTAGGCCACAGCTTGAGTACTACATGCAGTTCTGGTCACCACATTACAGGAAGGATGGAATTGCACTAGAAAGTGTGCAGAGGAGATTTACGAGGATGTTGCCAGGACTGGAAAACTTTAGCTATGAGGAAAGATTGGATCGGCTGGAGTTTTTTTCCTTGGAACAGATATGGTTGAGGGGAGATTTAATTGAGGTGTATAAAATTATGAGGGGCCTCGATAGAGTGGATAGGAAGGACCTATTTCCCTTGGCGGAGGGGGTCAATAACCAGGGGACATAGATTTAAAGTAGTTGGACTCGCGGGGAGATGAGGGAACATTTCCTCACCCAGAAGACAGTGGGGGTCTGGAACTCACTGCCTGAAAGGGTGATAGAGACAGAAACCCTTATCACATTTAATAAGTACTTGGGTGTGCACTTGAAGAGTTGTAACCGACAGGGCTACGGACCTACTGCTGGAAGGTGGGATTAGGCTGGGTAGCTCTTTTTCAATCGGCGCATACACGATGGGCCGAATGGCCTCCTGTGTTGTAATTTTTCTATGATTCGAGGAAATTGCACAACTCGAGCTGATGTGTCAGGACATTTTACAGTTAAAGTCACAGTCGCTTGTCGGAACATACATTTTAACCAAGTGGAGAAAAGTATCTTCTACTTTTGGTACATTGTAAGAAAGAAAGACTTGCATTTATAGAGCGACTTTTTTGATCACCCGGGATGGCGGGACTGACATATCAAGAAAGACTGGATCAACTGGGCTTGTATTCACTGGAGTTCAGAAGAATGAGAGGGGATCTGATAGAAACGTTTAAAATTCTGACGGGTTTCGACAGGTTAGATGCAAGAAGAATGTTCCCAATGTTGGGGAAGTCCAGAACCAGGGGTCACAGTCTAAGGATAAAGGGTAAGCCATTTAGGACCGAGATGAGGAGAAACTTCTTCACCCAGAGAGTGGTGAACCTGTGGAATTCTCTACCACAAGAAGTTGTTGAGGCCAATTCACTAAATATATTCAAAAAGGATTTAGATGTAGTCCTTACTACTAGGGGGATCAAGGGGTATGGCGAGAAAGCAGGAATGGGGTACTGAAGTTGCATGTTCAGCCATGAATTCATTGAATGGTGGTGCAGGCTCGAAGGGCCGAATGGCCTACTCCTGCACCTATTTTCTATGTTTCTATGTCTCAATGCGCTTTACAGCCAATAAAGTACTTTTGGAGTGAAGTCACTGTTGTAATGTGGGAAACACGGCAGCCAATTTGCACACAGCAAACTCCCATAAACAGCAATGTGATAATGACCAGATAATCTGTTTTTGTCATGTTGATTGAGGAATAAATATTGACCAGGACACTGTGGGGCTGCCATGCAGACTTTGCAATTCATAAAAAAGTACACAAAGTAAGTGAGAGAAATTGCTGGGTTCCAGTTTTTAATATGAATGGTTACATGCTGGGCCAGAGCATGCGGCCAACTCTTTTCACTCTTTCAGTGATGAGTATTTTTCCTTCAAGTATTATCCAAATTAACTTTTCCACATTACTATTCAATGTGCTTCCACCACCTTTTCACACAGCTCACAACAATTTGCTGCATAATGTTGTTTTACTTTCAGTCGCTTCAGGTCGGGGGGGCGGACATCCTCCTGTTGCCTCTCGTTCTTTGGCAAATTTTCTTCAATCTCTGTCCCCTGGTTAATGACCTTCTGACACTGGAAAAAGTTTATCCTTATTTACTGATCAATGTGTCATTTATATAGCGCCTTTAACGTAGTAAAACATTCCAAGGCACTTCACAGGAGTGTTATCAAACAAAACTTGACACCGAGCCACATAAGGAGGTGTGAGGACAGGTGACCTAAAGTTTGGTCAAAGAGCGTCTTAAAGGAGCGTCTTAAAGGAGCAGATGTTTTGGGGGGAATTCCAGTGTTTCGGGCCAAGGCAGCTGAAAGCACGCCCGCTGATAGCGGCTCTGCAAAAAATTGGAGCCCCACTTCAACAAAAGAAGGTGGAGTGAGATGGGTTATGGGAAAGTGGTGAAATGGTTCCACCACAGGGGGTGAATGTCACAGGTCTTAGTCCTGGGGAATGCCTTGGAACGTTTCACTGCGTTAAAGGCGCTATATTAATACAAGTTTTTGTTGTTGCTGTTGTTGTGACGAAGACTCCCGGCCACAAGCTCACACCTCCCTATTGATCTTCCCCTGTGCAAAACTGGAACATTGCTTTTTCAAACACGTCAGATTCTGAATTAGTTTTCACGTGAAGATTTGACAAACATTTACTTCACAGGCAATAAATATACATCGCGATTATATTTGCGGAAAACTTTCCCTGGCCCGAAGGCATGTTACTGAGGGAGCTTTGATTTCCTTTTAAGGGCAATATGTAAATAAGGACGGTATCTTCTGTGTTACTGCAGTGTTTTCACAAGGCATATATCATTAGACATTGCAATATTTTAGCAGAATGGACATGTCAAAGCAGCAGCACTTTGTGAAAAGGGACATTGTGATTTTTTATACATGAGTCGTTGAGACGTTAAAAGGCAGCGGATGATGTCTGGAGGCAGTTGTGTGCGAAAATTAAGCATACTTACCTGGCAGGGGAGTAACCATGATCAAGAAGTTGATTGTTGCAGGATAGTTTCTTGGTCATTCATATGCAAATTGACTGATTGCAGAAACTTGTTTTTGCTGGCTCTGGCATTGGGCTTGAGGCAGGTTCCAGGGGAGAAGAAACAAAATCTGCATGTTGACTGATGATTCGGTGGGCCTTTGGGCCTGTCAAGGGGCGGGCCCAGTGGCCTGCCCAAGCCCCGGACTGGGGCAACGAGAGATTGAGGGCTTCGGCCAAAACTCACAGCGAAAGGAGGAATCTGCAACCCGGATGGTGGCTAACCAAGCGGTGAACCAGGGAGTCCAAAACACCATCCGAGTGACGGTGAAGAAAGTGGAAGGACAGACAATGATCAACCGGGACATTTTCGTGAAGAGAATCCTGCTGGGAACATGTGGCATGAAAGATGCCGACTTCTCCATGCAGGACCTCCAGGAGAGAGGTTACTTTGATGTGACCTTCAAAACCGTCGCCCTCTGCCTGAAGTTCTTGAAGGGTTTGAAAGAGGCGAGTGAACCGCTGCGCTCAGTGCTAACTTGGGAGCCACTGTTCACCCTCCCGTCGCAGAGAAGATGCACTATCACAGTGCACATGTATGACCCCCACATCCCCCTCACTGATGTGCTGACTTTCCTCAACAGGTATGTCGATGGGGCAGGAAACAGCAGCGACGTGAAAGACATGTATGGAATATGGACCGGCAAGCGCCAGATCCAGGTCACCATGAGGGTGGATGCCAGCGGAACCATCCTGCACCCACCCTCCAGCTTTTCCATCGGAGGAAGTCGGGGCTACATGGTGTACGCTGGCCAACCCAACGTGTGCCCCCAGCGCACCGAGTCCAGAAACGAGCAGACATCAGACGATGAAGCGGAATGGCAGACAGTGAGGAAAAAGGCCCGCGGGCGCAAGGGGAAGAGGCGACCACCAAGCTTGGCAGAAACCAGCGACGGCAGCTTGTCTGATGAGGAAAAGTGCCACCCACCGCCTAAAGAAGAGGCAATGCGCCACTCCATGGCCACAGGCAACCAGGAGCAGTGAAGCAACCAACACAGCCCTGCCCCAGGATAACGGGAGCAGCGAAGTGCCCAGCACACCCCACCTCCGGAATACCGGGAGCGACGCAGCGATCGACGCACACCAGCTTGACACCGCCGCAAATGAGGAAAAGAGGGAACCACCAACACCAGGCGAGGACTGTGCAGAGAACATTGCGGACGAAATCACAAAACTGCAGCAGTTCCCTGGTCAAAGCACCGCCACAGTAGAGGAGGACGACCACGCCACCCCAGGTGTAGTAAATGTTGATGTTGATAGTAATAACTTACGCATGCTCGAAATGGCCATTGAGAAGTTGAATGATTCACCTGAAATGGAAAACGATGCATCTGAACTGTAATGTTTGTAACTGTAAAAAATAGCTTTAAAATGGATTTTAAAATTGCTCGTATTAACGTGCGTAGTGTAAAATCGACTACGCGATGTGTTTCCACCTTGGGGTACCTCGCCAAGGTCAAAGCGGACCTGCTGTTCTTGCAGGAGTGCGGTCTGCCGCACTTCAGCAGTTACCGGCAGTGGTCACGATGGTGGACCCATGGACCATCCATATGGTCAGGGGGCAATGACAGCCGGTCTTCCGGCCTGGGCATTCTGCTGCAGGGAGGCCACTTCACCATCACCGAAATTAAGGAGGTGGTGGGCGGCCGCCTCCTCGTAGCAGACGTAATGTACAAAAACTCCCCTCTAAGGCTAATTAATGTTTACGCTCCAGCTGTGAAGAACGAGAGGCTGGCCCTCTTCCAGCAGCTCCCACTGCTGCTGGCAATGTCCAGGCCGGTCATTCTGGGCGGTGACTTCAACTGCATCATCGATGCGGCTGGACGATCCAGCAGAGCCGACAGCAAACTGGACGCCACGTCCAAACTCCTGATGGATGCGGTAAAAGATGCCAAGCTGTGCGACGTCTTCAGCAACCCTGCAGACGGAGCGCCGCTCAGATACACCTGGTCGAGACCAGACGGGTCCGTCCGTTCCAGAATAGTCTTCCTGTTTGTGTCCCACACGCTCAAGGTCAGATCCACCGACGTCACGCCGGTGTTCTTCTCTGACCACTGCCTCCTACTGGCCGAATGTCGCCCACAGGAAAACCAGAAAGTTGGCAGAGGGATATGGAAGCTGAACGTGAAACTGTTGACTCCGGAAAACGTTGAGGAACTTAAGAGGGATTACAAAGGTTGGAGAACCGTAAAACCCCTCTGCGATTCCCCGATGCACTGGTGGGAAACAATCAAGACGAACATCAAGAGGTTCTTCATCCTCAAAGGTGTTCAGGAGGCGAGAGGGAGACAGAGGCAATTGTCCCAACTCCAGACGAATATGCAAAACCTGCTCCTGCTGCAGTCAATGGGGGTCGACGTCGCGGAGGAACTCGAAGAGGTGAAGGGCCAGCAAGCCTCACTCTTTGCCTCGGAGTCCTCCAAGATCATCTTCCGCTCCAGAGTCCGCTCCGTCGAGCAGGATGAGACGTGCTCGCGCTTCTTCTTCCAAAAGGTACACAGGGGGAGCTCTGTGATCACCAGCCTAAAGGAAGAAGACGGTTCTGTGACGTCTTCGCAGCCTGACATGCTGAGGATCAGTAAATCCTTCTATGCCAGGCTGTATGACGTCAAGCCCACAGACCGCGCGGCCTCCCAGTCTTTCCTGTCGTCTATTTCGGAGGTCTTAGACGACGGCAAGCGAGAGAGTCTGGACCACCCGCTAACTCTGGACGAGCTGACAAAGGCCGTCCGGTCCTTCGAGACGAATAAAACTCCCGGAAGCGACGGCTTACCGATCGAGTTGTACTCGGCTCTGTGGGACTGGATAGGCCCAGACCTGCTGGAAGTGTACGGGGGTATGCTTCTGGCCGGCAGCATGTCAGAATCGATGAGGAAAGGCATCATCACCCTCATCTACAAGCAGAAGGGGGAGAGGGAGGAAATCAAAAACTGGCGGCCCATTTCGCTGCTCAATGTGGACTACAAGATCCTGTCAAAGGTCATCGCCAACAGGGTCAAGCCTGCTCTTGAGCTGGTGATTCACCCGGACCAGACCTGCGCTGTCCCCGGCAGGAAGATCTCTGATAGCCTGGCGCTACTCAGGGATACGATCGCCTACGTGTGGGACAGGAGGGTGGACACCTGCTTAATCAGCTTAGACCAGGAGAAAGCCTTTGACAGGATATCGCACACGTACCTGATGGACGTGCTCTCCAAAATGGGGTTTGGGGAGGGTATCCGCAATTGGGTCAAACTGCTCTACACAGACATCAGTCGTGCAGTTCTAATCAACGGGTGGGAAACTCAAAGCTTTCCGATCAGATCTGGAGTCAGGCAAGGCTGTCCTCTCTCGTCTGTCTTGTTTGTGTGTTGTATCGAGCCCTTTGCTGAGTCCATCAGGAAGGATGCGGGCATTAGAGGGGTGACGATCCCAGGCAGCGGAGGTGCTCAGGTCAAGACCTCCCTGTACATGGACGACGTCGCCATCTTTTGCTCAGATCCGCAGTTGGTCCGCAGGCTCGCAATCTGCGACCAGTTTGAACTGGCCTCGTGAGCAAAGGTCAATCGCACCAAGAGCGAGGCCATGCTCTTTGGTCACTGGACTGACCGAGCCTCCATTCCCTTCACCGTCAAGCGAGATTTCCTGAAGATGCTGGGAATATGGTTCGGAGCGGACGGGGCGTGCGCCAAAAACTGGGACGAGCGTATTGCCAAGGTCAAACAGAAACTGGCATTTTGGGAGCAGCGCTCCCTTTCCATCACAGGCAAGAACCTGGTCATCAGGAGTGAGCTGCTCTCGGGGTTGCTGCACGTGGCACAGGTCTGGCCCATCTCACGCTCCTGCACCGCGGCAGTCACCCGAGCCGTCTTCCACTTTGTCTGGAGGTCCACAATGGACCGTGTCCGCAGAGACACGATGTACAAATCTCTGGACAGTGGAGGAAAGGACGTTCCGAACGTGGCCCTCATCCTGATGGCCACCTTTGTGTGCGGCTGCATCAAGCTATGCACAGCCCCCCAGTACGCAAACACCAAGTGTCACTACGTGCTGAGGTTCTACCTGTCCCCATTGTTGAGAAGGATGGGTCTGGCCACGCTGCCGCGAAACACCCCCACCAGTTGGACCATGCCTGTCCTTTGTGGAAAAGTTTTTCAAAAGAAACCCCTTTGACCACAAGGCCATCAAACAGTGGTCAGCAGGTAAGGTCCTGGACGCCCTACGAAAGAAGGAGAGGGTGGACCCTGTCGGGTGGTTCCCTGAGCGGACTGTCGAACTCGTTTGGCAGAACGTCTCATCGTCAGAGCTTTCACACAAGCACCAAGACGTAGCTTGGTTGGCGGTGAGGAGGGCCCTACCCGTCAGAGCGTTCATGCACAGCCGACGCCTCAACAGCACGGCACGGTGCCCCCGGGCCGGCTGCGGGGCGGACGAGACTGTCACCCATCTCCTTCAGGATTGCGCCTTTGCGACGCAGGTCTGGAAAGAGATGCAGTGGTTGCTGTCGCGGTTCATCCCGAGCAGCTCCGTAACACAGGACTCTGTGCTCTACGGGCTGTTCCCAGGGACACACACCGAGACTGACATCACCTGCTGCTGGAGGGCCATCAACTCGGTCAAAGACGCTCTTTGGTCTTGCCGAAACTTGCTGGTTTTCCAGAACAAGGAGATGTCCACGTCTGCGTGTTGCAGACTGCTGCAATCCAAGATCCAGAATTACGTGCTGAGGGACGCACTGAAAATTGGTGCAGTCGCCGCAAAGGCACGGTGGGGAAGGGCTACAGTTTAAAGCCCTTCTGCCACAGAAAACCCGGAGGCAGGAATCAGCACAAACCCCCCTCGGGCTGTATTTGTAATTTACTCTTTGTGTACATAGAGCACCAAATCTGTAAACACCAATGTCGTGCCATGTACAATGCAAGGTGTGTTACGAAATGCATGTTTGAAAAGAAAAATGTAAATGTACCGTCACCCATTCCGGGCACTGTATTGTGACACATGAAACGTAATTTGTGTGAATGTACCACAATGTATACCGTTTATTGTACCGAATCGCACTTGAACTGAAAAACAAGAAATGTAACGAACGGAACTGCCATCAGCACCCAGATGTATTGTATGGGATTGCTGACCGCAGCGAAATGCACTGAAATGCCATTGAATGTACTCGAGGGGCCGTATGGCCTACTCCTGTTCCTATTTCTTATGCACGCTGTTACAAATACAAGTCAGTAGGGGGCACTGTAAGACCACAAATCTGACAGATTTTCACACGTGAATTTGCCGTCATTTAATACAAATCTCAAGCACCCGAACTTCATTATTCGTACATAATGGGCCTAAAATTCCCCTCGAGTCAGCTCCGCCATTTAATAAGATCATGGCTGATCTGATCATGGACTCAGCTCGACTTCCCTGCCCGTTCCCCATAATCCTTATTCCCTTATCGGTTAAGAAACTGTATATTTCTGTCTTAAATTTATTTAATGTCCCACCTTCCACAGCTCTCTGAGGCAGCGAATTCCAGAGATTTACAACTCTCAGAGAGAAGAAATTTCTCCTCATCTCTGTTTTAAATGGGCGTCCCCTTATTATAAGACTATGCCCTCTAGTTCTAGTGTCTCCCATCAGTGGAAACATCCTCTTTGCATCTACCTTGTTAAGCCCCCTTATAATCTTATACATTTCAATAAGATCACTTCTCATTCTTCTGAATTCCAATGAGTAGAGTCCAACCTACTCAACCTTTCCTCATACGTCAACCCCCTTATCCCCGGAATCAACCTAGTGAACCTTCTCTGAACTGCCTCCAAAACAAGTATATCCTTTCGTAAATATGGAAACCAAAACTGCACGCAGTATTCCAGGTGTGGCCTCACCAATACCCTGTATAACTGTAGCAAGACTTCCCTGCTTTTATACTCTATCCCCTTTGCAATAAAGGCCAAGATACCATTGGCCTTCCTGATCACTTGCTGTACCTGCATACTATCCTTTTGTGTTTCATGCACAATTACCCCCAGGTCCCGCTGTACTGCAGCACTTTGCAATCTTTCACCATTTAAATAATAACTTGCTCTTTGATTTTTTTTCTGCCAAAGTGCATGACCTCACACTTTCCAACATTATACTCCATCTGCAAAATTTTTGCCCACTCACTTAGCCTGCCTATGTCCTTTTGCAGATTTTTTGTGTCCTCCTCACACATTGCATTTCCTCCCATCTTTGTATCATCAACAAACTTCGCTACATTACATTTGGTCCCTTCTTCCAAGTCGTTAATATAGATTGTAAATAGTTGAGGTCCCAGCACTGATCCCTGTGGCACCCCACTCGTTATTGGTTGCCATTCAGAGAATGAACTATTTATCCCGACTCTCTGTTTTCTGTTAGTTAGCCAATCCTCTATCCATGCTAATATATTACTCCCAACCCCGTGAACTTTTATCTTGTGCAGTAACCTTTTATGTGGCACCTTTTCAAATGCCTTCTGGAAGTCCAAATACACCACATCCACTGGTTCCCCTTTATCCACCCTGTTCGTTACATCCTCAAAGAACTCCAGCAAATTTGTCAAACACGACTTCCCCTTCATAAATCCATGCTGACTCTGTCTGACCGAATTTTGCTTTTCCAAATGTCCTGCTACTGCTTCTTTAATAATGGACTCCAACATTTTCCCAACCACAGATGTTGGACTAACTGGTCTATAGATTCCTGCTTTTCATCTGCATCTTTTTTTAAATAGGGGCGTTACATTTGCAGTTTTCCAATCTGCTGGGACCTCCCCAGAATCCAGGGAATTTTACAAGTGTAAGAGTATTAAAAAATATTAAACTTAAATTTAAGTACACACTTTTACAATAAAAACCCTGTCCATGAAGGTAAGTTTATTTTTTTAACATTATTAAAACACAAAAAAAAAACAAAATATATATGTTCTCAAAACATTTGATTTCAATTAATTTTAAATATGTGAGGTGCTTTATTTGTTTATTATGCTGTGTTTGGGTATTTTAGGGATTTTTCTCATTGATGATAATGGGAGTCCGTTCAAACCGAGTTCACTTTTTATCAATGAGAATACTGCATGGTGATTGGCTGTCCAGGCCCAGGTGACGCCAGCCTGTCCGTACCTGAAAGGCATCTCCCCGTGTGCGGCGCAGTGAATCTCAGCCTCCGACCGGGATCTTACGGTCCTCCGAGACCAAGAGGTAGTTTCACAGATTTTCTTCGGGTCGGAGGCATTCGGACGAATGAAGCCTCCAACCGCAATCTCCGGCCCATGGTTTCCGCAGGCAGAATGGTCGGGAACCAGAGGACAGAGATTTAAGGTGACTGGTAAAAGAGCCATAGATGAAATGAGTAAACAATCTTACACAGCGAGTTGTTGTGATCTGGAAGGTGGGAAAATGTGAGGTTATCCACTTTGGCAGAAATAATAAAAAAACAAATTACTAAATTGTACAAAAATTGTAAAGTGCTGCAGCACAGAGAGACCTGGGGGTCCTTGTGCATGAAACACAAAAAGTACAGGTACAGCAAGTGATCAGGAAGGCAAATGGAATGTTGGCCTTTATTGCAAAGGGGATGGAGTATAAAAGCAGGGAAGTCTTGCTGCACCTGTGCAGGGTATTGGTGAGGACACACCTGGACTACTGCATGCAGTTTTGATCTCCGTATTTAAGGAAGGATATACTTGCATTGGAGACTGTTGAGTGAAGGTTCACTAAGTTGATTCCAGAGATGAGGGGGTTGACTTATAGGAAAGGTTGAGTAGGTTGGGCCTCATGGCTGATCCGATCATGGACTCAGCTCCACTTCCCTGCCCGCTCCCCATAACCCCTTATTCTCTTATTGGTTAAGAAACTGTCTATCTCTGTCTTAAATCTACTCAATGACCCAGCCTCTACAGCTCTCTGAGGCGACGAATTCCACAGATTTACAACCCTCTGAGAGAATAAATTCCTCCTCAATTCAGTTCTAAATGCGATGGTACTGAAGAACAGGCGTAAGGAACAGAGGTCAGATTAAGTAATGGGCCATGTGGTTGAAAAGCTGAACCAAAAGAAATGGTCTCAAAATGCAAATTCATGACATTTCTCAAATGAAGGAAGAAGCAGAAATTGGAGTGCAGTTACACTTGCCCGAGAAAGGAAATGGAAGTCCTATATTATCAATTTCAAAATTCTCATCCTTGTTTTCAAATCCCTCCATGGCCCCGCCTCACCTCCTTCAGACCGACAACCCTCTGAGATATCTGCAATCTTAAATTCTGTCCTCTTGTGCATCCACGATTTTAATCGTACCATCAATTACTACAATTATATCGGGCCCTGGTGAGACGGCACCTGGAGTATTGTGTACAATTTTGGTCTCCTTACCTAAGGAAGGATATACTGGCCATTGAGGGAGTGCAACAAAGCTTCACCAGACTGATTCCTGGGATGGGGGGATTGTCCTATGAGGAGAGATTGAGTAAACTGCACCTATATTCTCTGAGAACCAGGGGTCACAGAGTCGGCCATTTAGGACTGTGATGAGGAGAATTTTTTTCATTCAGAGGGTAGTGAATCTTTGGAATTCTCTACCCAGAGGGCTGTGGAGGCTCAGTCTTTGAGTATATTCAAGACACAGATCAATAGATATTTGGATATTAAGGGAATCAAGGGATGGGATAGTGCAGGAAAGTGCAGTTGAGAACATAAGAACATAAGAAAAAGGAGCAGGAGTAGGCCATATGGCCCCTCGAGCCTGCTCCGCCATTCAATACAATCATGGCTGATCCGATCATGGACTCAAGTCCACTTCCCTCCCCGCTCCCCATAATCCCTTATTCCCTTATCGGTGAAGAAACTGTCTATTTCTGTCTTAAATTTATTCAATGTCCCAGTTTTCACAGCTCTCTGAGGTAACGAATTGCACAGATTTACAACCCACTGAGAGAAGAAATTCCTCCTCATCTCAGTTTTAAATGGGTGGCCCCTTTTTCTAAGACCATGCCCCCTAGTTCTAGTCTCCCCTATCAGTGGAAACATCCTCTCTGCATCCACCTTGTCAAGCCCCCTCATAATCTTATACATTTCGATAAGATCACCTCTCCTTCTTCTGAATTCCAATGAGTAGAGGATCAACTGACTCAACCTTTCCTCATAAGTCAACCCCCTCATCTCCGGAATCACCCTCATGAACCTTCTCTGAACTGCCTCCAAAGCAAGTATATCCTTTCGTAAATATGGAAACCAAAACTGCACGCAGTACTCCAGGTGTGGCCTCACCAATACCCTGTATAACTGTAGTAAGATTTCTCTGCTTTTATACTCCATCCCCTTTACAATAAAGGCCAGGATACCATTGGCCTTCCTGATCACTTGCTGTACCTGCAAAGCAACCTTTTGTGTTTCATGCACAAGTCCCCCCAGGTCCCCTGCACAGCAGCACTTTGCAATTTTTCTCCGTTTCAATAATAACTTGCTCTTCGATTTATTCTGTGAGGGAGACGATCAGCCATGATCTTATTGAATGGTGGAGCAGGCTCGAGGGGCTGAATATCCGATTCCTGCTCCTATTTCTTATGTTATTATGTCTTTGGCAGTCGTACTTTTAGCTACTTGCAACAACAACAACAACTTGTATTTATATAGCGCCTTTAACGTAGTGAAACGTTCCAAGGCGCTTCACAGGAGTATTACGAGACAAAAAATTTGACACTGACTCTAAACTGTGGAACTTGTGTGTTGAGTAACAGAGTGTGTGAGGTGATCACATCGTTTATATACAGGATACCTGGGACTCGGGAGTTACAGGCGGGAATCTAACCCAGGGGTCCAGATAGTTTTCTACAGATTTGGTGGGTGATCGTGACGGAAGTTCGGTGAATGTTTGGTGCGGAGGTGCGGTGGGAGATTGTGACGGAGGAGCGGTGAATGAGGGTACGGGGCCCAGAAGAGGTGAGTGTCCAGGGGCAGCAAGGGCCAGCCCACACTGCGATATGTGTGTGCACTCGGTCTGTGCAGCAGAGCAGGTCTCCAGTCCTCCTGGTTAATCCTTGCCACTGGATAAAAGCTGAGCTCTGTCGTGCCCGTGTGGTGGCTGGTGTGCAACGGTCACCACAGGTTAAGACAATCCACGCACAGACATCTTCTATCCCCTCGATTGGCGATCAGGACTGATCCTTCATTGAAACATCTGTGAACTCATGTGGAAGCAAGTCACTCTGGTTCGAGGAACCACCTGTGATGATGATGGGGACGTCTGGAGTAGTAATCGTAGCGGCCTGAACTAAAAATCTGGACACCTGAGTTTAAATCCCACCACCGCAATTGGTCAATTTACATCAAATAAATCCTATCCATCAGTCCAGACTCACAGCAATGTCTTCTTCTTCTTAGGCCGTCCATCGGAGTCGAGGATGACTTGCTTCCACCCTAATATGAGTTCTCCAGTGACTGATGAGCCCAATGCGGGATCTACAGTCTCTGTCATGGGCGGGGCAGACGATGGTTGGAGGGAGGGGTGGGTGTGGGGGGGGCTTGGGTTGGCGTACGCTCCTTCTGCTGCCTGCGCTTGATTTCTGCATGCTCTCGGCGATGAGACTCGAGGTGCTCAGCGCCCTTCCAGATGCTCCTCCTCCACTTAGGGCGGTCTTTGGCCAGGGACTCTCAGGTGTCGGTGGGGTTGTTGCATTTTATCAAAGAGGCTTTGAGGGTGTCCTTGAAATGTTTCCTCTGCCCACCTGGGGCTCGCTCGCCGTGTCGGAGCTCCGAGTAGAGCACTTGTTTCATAGAAACATCGAAACATAGAAAATAGGTGCAAGAGTAGGCCATTCGGCCCTTCGAGCCTGCACCACCATTCAATATGATCATGGCTGATCATGCAACTTCAGTACCCCACTGCTGCTTTCTCTCCATACCCCTTGATCCCTTTAGTCGTAAGGGCCACATCTAACTCCCTCTTGAATATATCGAATGAACTGGCCTCAACAACTTTCTGCGGTAGAGAATGCCACAGTTTTAAAATTCTCTGAGTGAAGAAGTTTCTCCTCATCTCGGTCCTAAATGGCTTACCCCTTATCCTTAGACTGTGACCCCTGGTTCTGGACTTCCCCAACATCGGGAACATTCTTTCTGCATCTAACCTGTCCAATCCTGTCAGAATTTTACATGTTTCTATGAGATCCCCTCTCATTCTTCTAAATTCCAGTGAATATAAGCCTAGTCGATCCAGTCTTTCTTCATATGTCAGTCCTGCCATCCCGGGAATCAGTCTGGTGAATCTTCGCTGCACTCCCTCAATAGCAAGAATGTCCTTCCTCAGATTAGGAGACCAAAACTGTACACAATACTCCAGGTGTGGTCTCACCAAGGCCCTGTACAACTGCAGTAAGACCTTCCTGCTCCTATACTCAAATCCTCTCGCTATGAAGGCCAACATACTATTTGCCTTCTTCACTGCCTGCTATACCTGCATGCCAACTTTCAATGACTGATGAACCATGACACCTAGGTCTTGTTGCACCTCCCCTTTTCCTAATCTGTCACCATTCAGATAATATTCTGCCTTCCTGTTTTTGCCACAAAAGTGGACAACCTCACATTTATCCACATTATACTGCATCTGCCATGCATTTGCCCACTCACCTAACCTGTCCAAGTCACCCTGCAGCCTCTTAGCGTCCCCCTCACAGCTCACACTGCCACCCAGCTGAGTGTCATCTGCAAACTTGGAGATATTACACTCAATTCCTTTGTCTAAATCATTAATGTATATTGTAAATAGCTGGAGTCTTTGCACTGAACCTTGCGGTACCCCACTGGTCACTGCCTGCCATTCTGAAGAGGACCTGTTTATTCCTACTCTTTGTTTCGGGAGTCTCGTGTCGGGGCATGCGGACAATGTGGCCCGTCACATCAAGGTGGCTGCCTCTTAACTGCCCTCCTGAAATGGCCCTGCCTATCTCTGTAACCTCCTAAAATCTTCCAAGATATTTACACCGCTTCAATACTCTTCTCTTGTACCTCTGCCAGCCCCTTCGCTCCTCCCTGGGTGGCCATGTCTTGAGCTGCTCAGGCACTAAGCTCTGGAATTCAGGAATAGTGTCAGCCATGGCTCAGTTTGTAACACTCTCGGCTTTGAATCTATGATACATCAATGGTTCAAGTCCCACCCCACAGACTTGAGCACAAAAATCTAGGCCAACACTCTAGTGCAGTGCTGAGGGAGCGCTGCTCTGTCGGAGGTGCCGTCTTTTGGAAGAGACGTTAAACCGAGGCTCCGTCTGCTCTCTCAGGTGAACACAAAAGATCCCATGGCTACTGTTATGTATGTAAACATTACCAATGTGTAAGACTTGCCACCAGGGGGTGCACCTGTGGAAGACCCAAGGGTCATCGGCATACCCTGGGCAAGCAGGTATAAAAGGCAGTCTACCAGGCTGCCTCCTGACTCTGGAGTTACAATAAAGAGACCGAGGTCACAACAGTTTGAGCTTAAGATGTACAGTCTGTTGGAGTTATTCTAAATGTAACATGTACTATTTCGAAGAAGAGCAGAGGAAGTGTGGTAGCATAGTGGTTATGTTACCTAACCCCACCACACAACACTGCCCTCCAGTCATCAGGATCCACGGAGTGGCCCTGGACAACGTGGACCACTTTCCACATCTCGGGAGCCTATTATCAGCAAGGGCAGACATCGACGACGAGGTTCAACTCCGCCTCCAGTGCACCAGCGCAGCCTTCGGCCACCCGAGGGAGAGAGTGTTCGAAGATCAGGCCCTCAAATCTGTCACCAAGCTTATGGTTTACGGGCTGTAGTGATACCCGCCCTTCTGAATGGCTCAGAAACGTGGACCATATACAGTAGACACCTCAAATCGCTGGAGAAATACCAGCAACAATGTCACCGCAAGATCCTGCAAATCCCCTGGGAGGACAGACGCACCAACGTCAGTGTTATGTATTGATGTGTGTATCGTCCTGGTACCTTAAATGTAATATAAGCACAATGGTACACCACAGAGGGCGCTGTGGTGGGAAACCTGGAAGTACCTGCAACAGGCAGTATAAAAGGCTGACCACCACACCTGAGAGGCACTCTGGAGCTGAACAATAAAGGACGAAGGTCACAGCAGTTAGATTAACACCAGACCGTGTGGAGTCAGTGATTTGTGTGCTACATACACCACATTGGCGACAAGGAAGCGGACGAACTCCACGCAACCATGGCTACTCTGGGCTCGCGAAAGGATTTTACTGTGGGCAATGATTGGGAGGCCTTTACGGAAAGGCTCAAGTACGACTTCACAGCAAACGACCTGACGGAGGACATGGACACAATGAGACAGAAGCGTAAGGCGATATCGCTCTCCAGTTGTGGCGATGAGGTTTACTGTCTCGTCAGGGATTTGCTGGCACCCGGGAGCGCCAAGGACAAGTCATAAGAGGAGCTGACTGAACTCATTCGTGACCAGCTGAAACCGAAGGAGAGCATCCTCACAGCCAGATACAAATTTTACCATCACTGCAGACCCGAGGGCCAGGATATCACCAAATATGCTGCGGACCTCAGGAGACTCGCGGCGCCGTGTGATTTTGGCGCACACCTTGACAAGGCGTTACGGGACATTTCCGTCATGGGGATTGGCCACGAGGGCCTCCTTCACAAGTTGCTAGCCACGGAACCCACAGTCACTCTGACAAAGGCCATCGCCATCAGCCGGGCAGATATGACCTCGACTTGCAGCACCAAGCAAATGATCCACACAGTCTCGAACCCGGCAGGCACTGTCCACAGGATAGTGCCCACCATGGACAAAACTGCAGAACGTGGCTCTGCCCGGGGCAGAGAGCACGGACCTCGGGGTCCTGGAACTCAGAGTCCGCTGAGGGGGGCCAATCAAATAGCACCATGCTGGCGCTGTGGAGGAAGCCATGGGGCTCACTGGTGCAGGTTTGTAGAGTATACGTGCAATACCTGCCACATGAAAGGCCACCTTCAGCGTATGTGTAAAAGAAACACGACTCACCGTGTGGCTGAGGAGATGGGGGATGATCTACTGTTCAGCGAGGAGCAGGTAGAAGAAGATGAGGTGCTTGGACTGTACATGTGCACCGATTATTCGCCCCCAGTGATAAGGGAAGTAAAAATCAACGGAGTCCCTGTGAGTATGGAAGTGGACACGGGCTCGGGTCCGTCGTTGATGAGTCGGAGAACTTTTGATCAACTGTGGATGAACCCAGCTGCACGACCCAAGCTGGTCCCGGTCACGGCAAAGCTGTGTACCTACACCAGGGAACTAATACCTGTTCTCGGCAGAGCGATGGTGCAGGTATCCCACGGGGTCGAGACGCACACTTTACCTCTGTGGGTCGTTGCAGGCGATGGGCCGACGCTCCTCGGCCGGAGGTGGATGGGGACGGTCCGTGGGAGCTGGGAAGACTTCATCACTCCACAGGCTGCTGCTCCCCGGGGTGCTGCCATGCCCCGGGACCCCAGAGAGCAGCGCCGACCGAGCTGGAGCTGCAGCCTCAACCCCCCGACAGGCAAGTCCCAGGCCTGGACCTCACACAGAGACCCTGCAGCCTCAACCCCCCGACAGGCAAGTCCCAGGCCTGGACTTCACACAGAGACCCTGCAGCCCCAACCCCCCCACAGGCAAGCCCCAGGCCTGGACCTCACACAGAGACCCTGCAGCCCCAACCCCCCCACAGGCAAGTCCCAGGCCTGGACCTCACACAGAGACCCTGCAGCCTCAACCCCCCCGACAGGCAAGTCCCAGGCCTGGACCTCACACCGAGACCATGCAGCCTCAACGCCCCCACAGGCAAGTCCCAGGCCTGGACCTCACACAGAGACCCTGCAGCCTCAACCCCCCCACAGGCAAACAGCCCTGCAGAGAGGGGACTAGTTGGGGGGGGCGGGGCGGGTGAGCCGGTGGGGTGCGAGGGATCCAGGATGGCCGGCGGATCGGAGGGGCCCACGCAGAGGGAGAGTCGGGCGGCGACAGCAGCTGGAGGTCAGCGGCCGCAGGGGAGGCCACTACGGCCGCAGGAGAGGCGGCAAGTCAGGTGGCAGCGGAGGGGAGCGGAGGCTGCGACGGCGGAGGGCATCCGGAGCGGCGGAGAAGAAGATGGCGGCGGCATCGTGTCAGAGCAGCAGAGCATCAAAGATGGCGGCGCCCAAGGAGAAGCCTTGTGGAATCCTCCTGCATCAAAGATGGCGCCTTACAAAGGAAATACACCCGGGAGTCTTAAAAGGGCCTTACCAAGAGGTGGTCCCCACAAAGGACTTCTGTAAGGCAGAGCGAGTCCAAAATGAGCTATGTTAATGTGAGATGGCGAATTTATAATAAGAATTAATTTTTTAATGCTGAATGGCCACTGTATTTGTGTAAAATAATGGATGAAGTACAATTAATGATAACGGCAAACAAGGAAATCAAGGATCTGTTACCAGTCAATAACTAGTTAATGTACCAGATAATATGTACCATACTAACGCACTGTCTATGCCTACCTGCCTTTCGTTGGACAAGTGTGATGTTATGTAATGATGTGTGAATCGTCCCAGTACCTTAAATGTAATGTAAGCACTATGCCACACCACAGAGGGCGCTGTGGTGGGAAACCTGGTAGTACCTGCAACAAGGGCTATATAAGGCTGACCACCACACCTGAGAGGCACTCTGGAGCTGAATAATAAAGGACGAAGGTCACAGCAGTTAGATTTACACCAGACCGTGTGCAGTCAGTGATTTGTGTGTTACATACACCACAGTTGGCATGTAGGGAAGGAGACTTTTTGGATTGAAAGTAAAGGACGAGACGTGGAATAGTGGAACTAACGGGATTTTCAGCAACAAGAATCCAGCCAATTTCCCGGACTAGTCTGAGTAGAAAGAGGAAAGCTGCCTCTTTCCAATAGTTACCACTGACGAGACTTTTCCAAGTGCCCAAAACAGTGTTTATCGTGCATTGCTATTTAGGGAGAGAACAGGGCTAATTTTAACTTCAGGCACCTAATGGTCAGGCATTTAGATGCCTGGGCTTTATTTACATGCTTCGTTGAGCTGTGGGCACCAATCAGGGACATCGCTGCAGCTTGACGGCTTTGGGAGAGATATTCAGAACCGGTGGGGGGGGTGAGGGGATACAGGGCAGAAAGGCAATCCGGTGGGTGAGGGGGGAGAGGCAATCTCGGGGCAGGGGGCAGCGGGCTATGGATTTTGTGGGCCCGGGGGAGCACTCCAACTCCTTCTGCCCCGCGCCAAACGATAAGAAATACTACGTGTGTGGTTTTTTGAGTGGCCTCCAGTGACTGGGACAATGGGCAGAGCATGCTTCGCACACATTCTGTCCATTTGAACCTCAAAATTACAGAGTCCTGTGTACGTCATAGGATTTGTGTATTACAGGTGGCCCCCTGCCTGAAACAGGCGGTCACTCTGGCCGCCCATCTCAGGACCCTACCCAAGATGGAGGCAGACAGAGCAGCAGCCTAAACAGGGCAGTAAGTGACCTGACGCCATTTTCTGCCGTTACCGTCCCATTTACGCTAAGTGCAGCGAGTTAAAATTGGCCCTGCTGTACCTGATTGCAGCCCGACTGTCTGGGATCAGATTTGAGTGCAGCCATAGCCTTTTCTGTCTACACTGAGGGCTGAAGGGAACAGGAACTGTTGAAAACCATTACATCCCTCAAAGGAGGAGGACGCATATTATGATTTACAAAAATTGTGCACTGCGAGTTTGAGATTCCCAGGGCCTGAGCTGGAGGGTTGTGAGGAACCAGGACATGCACATATACAAACACTGCACTGGCACTTTTCAACATTCCGGAAAATTGGATCTGGATCACCACACTGCAGGGCAATAGGGACATTCTACCATGTGGGTCTTCGCATTGCTGGATTAAGGTAAAGGCCAAAACTGATCCACCTGCTCCCTCGACCTAATTCCCACCAAATTGCTGACCAACCAATCCAAATTCCTGGCCCCCATGTTAGCTGACATTGTTAGCGGTTCTCTCGCCACAGGTACAGTCCCCACCCCCTTCAAATCTGCATCATCACCCCTCTCCTAAAAAAAAACAACCTTGCAAAATACCGCCCCACCTCCAATCTCCCTTTCCTCTCAAAAGTCTGGAATGTGCTGTCAACTCACAAATCCATGCCCATCTTTCCTGGAACTCCATGTTTGTATCCCTCCAATCACATTTCCACCTCTGCCACAGTACCGAAACGGCACTCATCAAAGTCACAAATGACATCCTATGTGACTGTAAACATGGCAAACAATCCCTCCTCATCCTTCTCAACCTGTCTGCAGCCTTTGACACGGTTCACCCCACCATCCTCCTCCAACGCCTCTCCTCCATCGTCCAGCCGGGTGGGACTGCACTCGCCTGGTTCCATTCTTATCTATACAGTCGTAACCAGAGAATCACCTGCAATGGCTTCTCTTCCTGCTCCTGCACCGTTACTTCGAGAGCCCCCAAAGATCTATCCTTGGCCTCCTCCTATTTCTCATCTATATGCTGCCCCTCGGCGACATCATCCGAAAACACAACGTCAGGTTCCAGCTCTAAGCTGCCGAAACCCAGCTTTATCTCACCAGTACCTCCCTGACCTCCCCACTGTCTCTAAATTGTCAGACTGCTTGTCCGACATCCAGTACTGGATGAGAAGAGATTTCCTCCAAGTAAATATTGCAAAGACCGAAGCCATTGTCTTCTATCCCCGCCACAAACTCCATTCCCTAGACACCGACTCTATCCCTCTCCCTGGTAACTGGCTGATGCTGAACCTGACTGGATGCAACCTTGGTGTGGTATTTGACCCTGAGATGACCTTCCGACCACATATCCACACCATCACTAAGACCGCCTACTTCCACCTCGGTAACATTGCCTCAGCTCATCTGCTGCTGAAACCATCAAACAGGCCTTTGTTACCTCTGGACCCTCCATAAACTTTAGCTTATCCAAAACTCTGCTGCCCATATCGTAACTCGCAACAAGTCCCATTCACCCATTACCTCTGGGCTCTATGATCTACATTGGCTCCCGGTTAAGCACGCCTCGATTTTAAAATTCTCATCCTGATTTGCCTTCAACTGCCGAGGCGCTTAGCTCTGGAAATCCCTCCCTAAACTTCTCCGCCTCCCTAGCTCCCTTTCCTCCTCTAAGAGGCTCCATAATATCTACCTCTTTGACCAAGCTTTTGGTCAGCTGCCCTGCTGGCCCAGAAATTCCGGCCTCCCCGGAAGTACGGAGTGTCTACGGACCCGGGAATGCATCGCAAAGCCCGGTTTTCAGCGCTCATTGTGCATGCGCTGAAAACTGGCTTTTCCGATCTGTCAAGCTCCAGCTTAACAGATCATCGAATATCAGGAGGGAGGACATTTGCAAAGGCAAGATTCTGGTATTTACCCACATCTTGCCCAGCAAATGTCCTCAAAACTCTTGCACCTGATAAAAGCAGGCGCATCGCCTACTGTTACAGGCGTAAGTGTCTTAAAACACACTTAAAACATAAATAATAACATTAAAAATACACATTTTATTTTTAAAAACCCTGCCCACTACATTAAATTTAGGTTAAACAATAATTTTTAAAAAATTTTAAAACTCGGGAAAAAATTTTTTTCTCGAAGATATTTATTAACTTTAATTTCAATTAATTTTAGTGATGTGAGGTGTGTTTTTAATTTTTAATTTGGTGTTATTGTGTTTGTTTTTTCCTCAATTAATAGCAATGAGAACTGGTAGATCCAGAGTTCCCATTGCTATTAATTGGGAATATTGTACCTGATTGGTTGAGCAGTCACATGTGACTGCACCTTCTGCGTGGGAACCTCGAGGACGGGAGCGCGCTTCGCAGCACGGGAAGAGAAGGCCTCCCCGCCGGAATCCGGGGAGCCTCCGGGACCACCAGGTAATTTCGTAAAAATTCTCCGGTCAGAGGCAATTGCCGGCGGGAAGCCTCCGACCGGAATTTCAGGGGAATAGCTCCTTATGTGGCTCAGCGTCAAAGTTTCTCACATCTCCTCTTGCTGCACTTCCAGTGTTTCTCAGAAAAAGCTCAACTGTAGATTATGTCTGATGGACACCAAGATATTTTAGCACTTCTGCTTTTAGATGATGGTTTAAATGGCAATGTCCTGAACTGGTGACCTTTAGGGTTCCGCCAGGTATCCCTGCCCTAAACGTGCTCTCACACCGGGCGCTTTTATACAGATCTCTTTGGGTTTGTAGATATTCACTGTCGGTAGGAGCCCATGAGTGAAAGTGGCCTTCAGCTCCCTGGAATGCTATTGGGTACAGTAAGTGCTGGTGTTGGTTAGTTCCCCAGTGCAGTCTAACCAGTTGCAGACACCACAAACTGTTCTGTAGAATCTTAAGCTCCTATTTATGTGGGAAATGGATATCCGATTTGCATACAGGAAGACCTGGACAACATTCAGGCTTGGGCTGATAAGTGACAACACACAAGTGCAATGACCATCTCTAACAAGAGAGAGTCGAATGACCTTCCCTTGACTTTCAATTTCATTACCATTGACAAGCACACCAACATTAACATCCTGGAGCTCGTCATTAATCAGAAACTCAACTGGACCAGCCACATGAATGCCGTGGCTACAAGAGCAGGTATTCTGCGATGAGCAGCTCAGCTTCCCCAAAACCACTCCACCCCCGAAATGGCACAAGTCAGGAATGTGATGGGATACTCTCCACTTGCCTGGATGGGTGCATCTGCAACAACACTCAAGAAGATGAAACCATCCAGCATCTTAAAAATCCACTCCCTCCACCACCAGCAGATCACGGCTGCAGTGTGAACTATCGATAGTTTGCTTTGCAACAACTTATCAAGGTTTCTTCAACAGCACCCCTCAGAAATTATACAGCAAAGATAACCTGAAACTAGAAGAAAGATGACACATCTCATTGTGTTTGGAAGTAAAGGGGCTGAAATTGCCCTATTGCACGGGGCCAGTTAGTGTCGCCGGCACCAACGTTGCGATAATGAGTTGGCGGCATGGTGGCCACATCGACCCGCGTGGAATTGCCCATCTCTTCGCCGGTGGCCATACAGCTTTGCGCTCCGCTCCGGTGTCGCTCGTGACTCTCTGCGTACGCCGATAATGAGATCATCACCATGCGCATTGCCTCGAGACCGTCCCTCCAACTAATGCTTGTCAATACCAACGACAGCTATTGCTGTCAGTTTGAAGTCATCAGGCTGCAGCGCTGCCGAGATTTAAAGGCACGCAGGTTGAGATATTTTTTGTTGAACAAATTTTTCCACACTTTGAAATGATTTTGTGTTTTGGTTCTGCCTCGGCAACCATTGATTGCTGAGCCTGAGTTTCCCTTGGCTTTCTCTGCAAATCATGGGCTCGGTGTTTGCACTGGACCACCTGCATCCTCACCATCGGAGGATGGTTCGGGGAAGATAACGGCACTGTGATTTAGCCAAGCAGAAGCATTGGGAGAGGGAAAGAGAAAGGCTGCCACTGGGAGAGGCCCATGGAGAGAATCATGGAGAGGCCCATGTTCCAAGGATCAGAGAGAGGGACAAGGAGAGGGACAGACAGAGGCAGATTAAAAGGAACATGGAGAGGCAAACGGAGCAACAGCAGCAGGAGGCTGCAGAGGGACAGCAAATGCAGGACCATCATCAGGAGGTCCATGAGGGTGTGGGCAGAGGAAGATGATTTTGCAGATGTACCAACAGAAGGCCGTACGCACCCAGGGTCTTTCGCCAAACATTTTCCTACTTCCACTTTTCTGAGGAGCAGTGTGTCCGAAGGCTGCGATTTACAAAAGACATGGTGACGGAGCTGTGCCATCTGATGTAGCCAGACCTTGAGCCTCAAACAAGGGTGAGAACGGTTCTCTCAGTGGCAGTGAAGGTCGCCATCACCCTCAATTTTTATGCCAATAGATCTTTCCAGGGAGCCACAGCAGACATCTCCAACATCTCCCAGTTTGCCACCCATTGCTCCATTTGTCATGTCACAGATGCTCTGTACAGAAGGCGGATGGAATACATCTCATTCCCCATGACAAGACAGAAGCAGCTGGAGAGGTCAACAGGCTTTGTCATGATGGCATGCTTTACCATGGTGCAGGGTGCCATAGACTGCACACACGTCACATTGCGGGCTCCACACCGAAATCGGCAGATATTTCATAGAAACATAGAAACATAGAAAATAGGTGCAGGAGCAGGCCATTCAGCCCTTCTAGCCTGCACCGCCATTCAACGAGTTCATGGCTGAACATGAAACTTCAGTACCCACTTCCTGCTTTCACGCCATACCCCTTGATCCCCCGAGTAGTAAGGACTTCATCTAACTCCCTTTTGAATATATTTAGTGAATTGGCCTCAACTACTTCCCGTGGTAGAGAATTCCACAGGTTCACCACTCTCTGGGTGAAGAAGTTTCTCCTTATCTCGGTCCTAAATGGCTTACCCCTTATCCTTAGACTGTGACCCCTGGTTCTGGACTTCCCCAACATTGGGAACATTCTTCCTGCATCCAACCTGTCCAAACCCGTCAGAATTTTAAACGTTTCTATGAGGTCCCCTCTCACTCTTTTGAACTCCAGTGAATACAAGCCCAGTTGATTCAGTCTTTCTTGATAGGTCAGTCCCACCATCCCGGGAATCAGTCTGGTGAATCTTCGCTGCACTCCCTCAACAGCAAGTATGTCCTTCCTCAAGTTAGGAGACCAAAACTGTACACAATACTCCAGGTGTGGCCTCACCAAGGCCCTGTACAACTGTAGCAACACCTCCCTGCCCCTGTACTCAAATCCCCTCGCTATGAAGGCCAACATGCCATTTGCTTTCTTAACCGCCTGCTGTACCTGCATGCCAACCTTCAATGACTGATGTACCATGACACCCAGGTCTCGTTGCACCTTCCCTTTTCCTAATCTGTCACCATTCAGATAATAGTCTGTCTCTCTGTTTTTACCACCAAAGTGGATAACCTCACATTTATCCACATTATACTTCATCTGCCACGCATTTGCCCACTCACCTAACCTATCCAAGTCACTCTGTAGCCTCATAGCATCCTCCTCGCAGCTCACACTGCCACCCAACTTAGTGTCATCCGCAAATTTGGAGATACTACATTTAATTCCTTCGTCTAAATCATTAATGTATAATGTAAACAGCTGGGGCCCCAGCACAGAACCCTGCGGTACCCCACTAGTCACTGCCTGCCATTCCGAAAAGTACCCATTTACTCCTACTCTTTGCTTCCTGTCTGACAACCAGTTCTCAATCCACGTCAGCACACTACCCCCAATCCCATGTGCTTTAACTTTGCACATTAATCTCCTGTGTGGGACCTTGTCGAAAGCCTTCTGAAAGTCCAAATATACCACATCAACTGGTACTCCTTTGTCCACTTTATTGGAAACATCCTCAAAAAATTCCAGAAGATTTGTCAAGCTTGATCTCCCTTTTACAAATCCATGCTGACTTGGACCTATCATGTCACCATTTTCCAAATGCGCTGCTATGACATCCTTAATAATTGATTCCATCATTTTACCCACTACTGAGGTCAGGCTGACCGGTCTATAATTCCCTGCTTTCTCTCTCCCTCCTTTCTTAAAAAGTGGGGTTACATTGGCTACCCTCCACTCGATAGGAACTGATCCAGAGTCAATGGAATGTTGGAAAATGACTGTCAATGCATCCGCTATTTCCAAGGCCACCTCCTTAAGTACTCTGGGATGCAGTCCATCAGGCCCTGGGGATTTATCGGCCTTCAATCCCATCAATTTCCCCAACACAATTTCCCGACTAATAAAGATTTCCCTCAGTTCCTCCTCCTTAATAGACCCTCTGACCACTTTTATATCCGGAAGGTTGTTTGTGTCCTCCTTAGTGAATACTGAACCAAAGTACTTGTTCAATTGGTCTGCCATTTCTTTGTTCCCCGTTATGACTTCCCCTGATTCTGACTGCAGGGGACCTACGTTTGTCTTTACTAACCTCTTTCTCTTTACATACCTATAGAAACTTTTGCAATCCGCCTTAATGTTCCCTGCAAGCTTCTTCTCGTACTCCATTTTCCCTACCCTAATCAAACCCTTTGTCCTCCTCTGCTGAGTTCTAAATTTCTCCCAGTCCCCAGGTTCGCTGCTATTTCTGGCCAATTTGTATGCCACTTCCTTGGCTTTAATACTATCCCTGATTTCCCTAGATAGCCACGGTTGAGCCACCTTCCCTTTTTTATTTTTACGCCAGACAGGAATGTACAATTGTTGTAATTCATCCATGCGTTCTCTAAATGTCTGCCATTGCCCATCCACAGTCAACCCCTTAAGTATCATTAGCCAATCTATCTTAGCCAATTCATGCCTCATACCTTCAAAGTTACCCTTCTTTAAGTTCTGGACCATGGTCTCTGAATTAACTGTTTCATTCTCCATCCTAATGCAGAATTCCACCATATTATGGTCACTCTTCCCCAAGGGGCCTCGCACAATGAGATTGCTAATTAATCCTCTCTCATTACACAACACCCAGTCTAAGATGGCCTCCCCCCTAGTTGGTTCCTCGACATATTGGTCTAGAAAACCATCCCTTATGCATTCCAGGAAATCCTCCTCCACCGTATTGCTTCCAGTTTGGCTAGCCCAATCTATGTGCATATTAAAGTCACCCATTATAACTGCTGCACCTTTATTGCATGCACTCCTAATTTCCTGTTTGATGCCCTCCCCAACATCACTACTACTGTTTGGAGGTCTGTACACAACTCCCACTAGCGATTTTTGCCCTTTAGTGTTCTGCAGCTCTACCCATATAGATTCCACATCATCCAAGCTAATGTCTTTCCTAACTATTGCATTAATCTCCTCTTTAACCAGCAATGCTACCCCACCTCCTTTTCCTTTTATTCTATCCTTCCTGAATGTTGAATACCCCTGGATGTTGAGTTCCCAGCCCTGATCATCCTGGAGCCACGTTTCCGTAATCCCAATCACATCATATTTGTTAACATCTATTTGCACAATTAATTCATCCACCTTATTGCGGATACTCCTTGCATTAAGACACAAAGCCTTCAGGCTTGTTTTTTTAACACCCTTTGTTCTTTTAGAATTTTGCTGTACAGTGGCCCTTTTTGTTCTTTGCCTTGATTTTCTCTGCCCTCCACTTTTCCTCATCTCCTTTCTGTCTTTTGCTTTTGCCTCCTTTTTGTCTCCCTCTGTCTCCCTGTATAGGTTCCCATCCCCCTGCAATATTAGTTTAACTCCTCCCCAACAGCACTAGCAAACACTCCCCCTAGGACATTGGTTCCGGACCTGCCCAGGTGCAGACCGTCCGGTTTGTACTGGTCCCACCTCCCCCAGAACCGGTTCCAATGCCCCAAGAATTTGAATCCCTCCCTGCTGCACCACTGCTCAAGCCATGTATTCATCTGCGCTATCCTGCGATTCCTACTCTGACTAGCACGTGGCACTGGTAGCAATCCCGAGATTACTACTTTTGTGGTCCTACTTTTTAATTTAGCTCCTAGCTCCTTAAATTCTTTTCGTAGGACCTCATCCCTTTTTTTACCTATGTCGTTGGTACCAATGTGCACCACGACAACTGGCTGTTCTCCCTCCCATTTCAGAATGTCCTGCACCCGCTCCGAGACATCCTTGACCCTTGCACCAGGGAGGCAACATACCATCCTGGAGTCTCGGTTGCGTCCGCAGAAACGCCTATCTATTCCCCTCACCATCGAATCCCCTATCACTATCGCTCTCCCACTCTTTTTCCTGCCCTCCTTTGCAGCAGAGCCACCTACGGTGCCATGAACTTGGCTGCTGCTGACCTCCCCTGATGAGTCATCCTCTCCAACAGTACTCAAAGCAGTGTATCTGTTTTGCAGGGGGATGACCACAGGGGACTCCTGCACTATCTTTCTTGCACTGCTCTTCCTGTTGGTCTTCCATTCCCTATCTGGCTGTGGACCCTTCTCCTGCGGTAAGACCAACTCACTACACGTGATACTCACGTCATTCTCAGCATCGTGGATGCTCCAGAGTGAATCCACCTTCAGCTCCAATTTCAAAACCGAAAAGGATGCCACTCACTCAATATCCAGTTGGTGTGCGACCAAGACACAAAATAATGTCCGATAATGCCCGCTATCCTGGCAGCAGCCACGATGCCTTCATCCTGCGCCAGACCGGTGTGCCAGCTCTGTTCCAGTCACTCAATGCCGCTCCTGGCTGACCCCTCGGAGACAAGGACTACCCGCTGTGCCACCTGTCTCATGACTCCCCTCTGCAAACCCTTCAGTCTTGCCCAGCACGCTTACAATGACAGACATGCCGCCACCAGGAGCATCATTGAACAGACCATTGGAGTGCAGAAGCAATGGTTCTGCTGTCTTGACCGCTCAGGAGGAGTCTTGCAGTACTCACCTGACCGGGTGTCCCTCTTCCATAAACACGTCAATGAGCCCTTCCTTCCATACCACATGCCCAACAATGAAATGACAGACAAGACCAAACAGTAAAGATGACAATGAACATTTATGTGTAAAAAGTGCAACATCAACATGACATATATCATTCACCCATGTGCATCTCCTTATATCCCCTTTTATGTAAACCTACTCTACTACCATGCCGCAGTGTCTCCCCTGTGGCTGCAGCATGGCTGGTGAAAGGCTGCTGTGTTTCTGGGCCAGAGACTACAGATGGCCTTCTAGGACACCCTCAACCAGCTCTGGGCCTGTAAGGCCCGGGTGCAGACTGAAACACCTCAGGCTGGGCGGTGACAGTCTGGGCTGGCTGGGTAACAGCTGTGGATATTTGCAATGACGGAGTGGCAGTGGTGGGATCAGAAATGTTGTCGTCCTGAGAGAGGACAGCAGGTTCCTTCTCCACTGAGCCAGTGCCACTCCCCCGGGGCAGCACCTCAGCCTCCTCTCCAATCTGATGGAGCACAGATTGCTGGGCTGCTGTGGCACCGTGTGATCCTCGGTGGACCCTGATGGACCCAGTGCCGATGACAGCAGTCAGAGCTTGTGTGGCATCATGCTGAGACTGCATGAGAGCAGTCTGAGCATCCATGCGAGCAACCATGGACTATTGCAGCAGCAAGACATTGCGTTGCTTCAGCCTATGCCCCAATAAAAGCTGCCACATTGCCCACGAGACGCCTCATGAGGTCTGGCTCTGCACCGTCTGTCTGGGAGTCCACCATCATCTGCACACTGGCAATGGTGAGCTCCATGGTATGCGCAGAGCTGTCTACAATATGGGAGACATACCCCTCCACGTTCCTTACCACATGCGACAGGATCTCAAGCACCCTTGCCATTGCCCGTATCATGTCGGAGTGCAAGACCATCACCCTTTGTTCAAACGCCTCCCCAACTACGTCCTCATCTGAGTCCTGTGGAGCAGAACTCGTGCACGCACTCTTCCTCCGGGGAGCTGGCTCCCGATCTTGCCTTCCCCCTTGACCCTGCTGTGGCCCGCTAGGCCCCGGTGCAGCACACTGTGCAGACCCCTCTCCTAAGCTCAACTGCAACGACCGCGTACTCCCAGTATCTGAGCTGGTGCGTGCGAGTGCGAGAATCAGTGACGTGGTACATGCATCGTCCTCCTCCTCCTCCCTCTCCTCCTCCTCCCCCATTCCTTCTCCCTGCAGACTGGGAGAAGAAATGAGCCAATAACTGTGAGTAGGCCCACAGCCTGAGTTAAATGCTGGTTTGCTGAGTGCACAGAGGCTGCCTTGTAAGAGTTGTGGGAACAGGCAGAGACTCACAGGTTCATGGGTAAGAGTTGGGGGAACATGTAATCACTTTCACCACACGAGTGAGGTTGCAGAACTTTTTGCGACACTGTGTGGGTGTACGGTCAATGACGGAGGTGCCCGACACCTCGGTGCCACCTCTGCCCAGAGAGCTCTGAGAAGCTGTGGAGTGGTCCTGCCAGCTGAAGGGAGAAGGATGTGTCTCCTGTCTCCCACTGTCCCCACCACTGTCTCCACTTCTGTGTCTGAGAACTGATTGGCCCTCGTACTGGCTCTCCCAGCTGCCATGATGGCCCTCAGTAAGCAGCTCCTGAACTCTGAGGAAGAGAATCAGCAGAACAAACCTGTAAGGCATCCCCTTTAAGAAGCCCAGTGACCAGGTGACTGGTTATGAGTGAATCAAACTCACCTGCAATTGGCTGCTCATTTCCACCATCGCCCCGGCAGCGCTCCTCCAGCGCCACATGGAGGCCACTTAGTGCTCCAACAGCGCAGCTCTCAGATCTCACAAACAAAGTTCTGAAATTACAAACTTCCTCCCGCCCATCTCAACCGGCGCTAACTTTTCTGTTAATTCAAATTCTGCGCTCCAAACCCAGCGAGGGGCAATTTCATCCCCTTCGAGTTTAATATCATTACAGTGCTGACAGGGAAGGAAGGGGCGGGCCAGCTCCAGCCCAGCACCTCCAGACTCAGGCAGGGTTTGAGTAAATTTAAACAATCTTTCCTGGATTGAAAAAAAACTATTTAGTTCTCAAATCCCTCAGACAGAAAATAGGACACCATCCTGTAACTTCTGCTTATTCTCTCTACACTAAGCTTGAAGTTTACTATTGTCCTTGGTTAGGTGGTCTTTTTCATGGCCTGGCCTCTGCAGCACGAGGAATGGACCCCAAACCTGAGTGGCCTTTACCAGCTATAATTACTTACGATTTATCTGTCTGCCAGGGATGGCCCTTTCCGAGACAGGTACGGGACGCTTAAAAAAAGTCACTTTAGATTCCTGACTTTGCTCGCCACTGATGGATTCTGTGCAGGTTTCCAGCTCATTCCTTGTCTTACTAATTACTAGTCCCGATAGTCTAGTGTCAGCAACTTTAATACTGTATTAATATGGAACCTTGGTGTCCCACATTCAGTCTGCCCCCGACACCCTTTAGTGAACAATCTCTGTCACCGGTCCGACCCCTGACCTCACGCTTGGTCACAGTGCAAAACAACAGCTGGAACTGGTCCCCTTCCTGTCTGTATTTCACAAGGTCACATTCCTTGGTACTGAGCAGCCTTCCATTACTTGCCTTCAGTCGTTTTCTTATTTATTATAATTTCACAAACATAGTTATAAGCATCCACATTATAATGAATCTATTCTATTAGTCACTCTTGCTGAAGCTAATATTGTGCTCAATAACACAAAGGTCCTGTTATTTCCTTATCCCATTAAAGGTTTCCTGTTGGTTGACCACAACGGCTGTTTTATCAGTGAACACCTTGAGGAACTATCTGCAGTGAAGTTCCTGTTTGACTAACTCAGGCTTATTTCTCTATCCCATAATGTATAGAGCCATTTTATGTCAATGTATTTAGCCACTTTATGTTGATATATGTCTGAAACCTACAGTACATACACAATGGTATAGGAGAACACACTCAATGAATGGGATTTCCTACTCAATGGAAAGATGCTCAAAGGTTGTGGATGTATTATAAAATTATAATAATGAATAGTCAGCATGGATTTCAAAAGAGAAAGTCTTGCTTGACCAACCTCATTGAATTTTTTGAAGAGGTAACAGAGAGAGTAGACAATGGTAATGCAGTAGATGTAATTTACTAAATTTTCAAAAGGTCTTCGATAAGGTACCCCATAATAGACTGATGAACAAGGTCAGAGAATGTGGAGTCAGGGGACAAGTAGCAGAATGGATAGCTAGCTGGCTGCAAGACAGAAAGCAGAGAGTAGGGGTAAAGGGTTGCTACTCACAGTGGCAGAAGGTGGGTAGTGGTGTTCCACAAGGATCAGTGTTGGGACCACTGTTGTTCAGAGATTATATTAACGATTTAGACTTTAGAATCCAAAACACAGGGCCCAAGTTTCCACAGGAAAAAAAATGTGCGCCCCTTCAAGCTGGGCGCCCGTTTTTCGCGCCTAAAAAAATCTTCGGTATTCTCCACCGACTTACAGGTCCTCTGGCCCTCGGCGCAGCCAGCACGAGCTGTGGGGGGGGCGGAGCCAGGTCCCGGCGCTGAAAACAGTGCCGGGACCTCTGCACATGCACGCAACAGTCGGCACGCAAGTGCAGTAGCTCCAGGCGCCGAACTGTGTGGGAGGGGCCCGAAGCACGCAGCCCCTAGCCCTGGCTCAATGGCCTCACTGGGGCTGCGTCAATGAGGCTCCTCCCACGGCCAGCTCCTGCTCCCCGCCCGACCAGACCCAACACTCGCTCCCCTCCCCCGCCCCCGCCGACCAGACCCGACTCTCGCTCCCCCCCCCCTCTCTCTCCCCCCCCTCTACCCCCCCCTCTCTCTTCCCCCTCCCTCCCCCCCTCTCTCTCCCCCCCTCCCCCTCTCTCTCTCCCCTCCCCCCTCTCTCCCCCCTCCCCCTCTCTCTCCCCCCCTGCCCCTCTCTCTCCCCCTCTCTTTCCCCTCCCCCTCCCCCTCTCTCTCCCTCCCCCTGTCTCTTTCCCCCCCCATCCCGCTCTCTCCCCCCCCCGTTCTCTCCCCCCCCCGCTCTCTCCCCCCCCGCTCTTTCTCTCCCCCCCCGCTCTCTCTCCCCCCCCCCGCTCTCTCCCCACCCCCGCTCTCTGCCCCCCGCCCCGCTCTCTCCCCCCCCCGCTCTCCCTCCCCCCCCCCCGCTCTCCCTCCCCCCCCGGCTCTCTCTTCCCCCCCGCTCTCTCTCCGCCGCCCCCGCTCTCTCTCCCCCCACTCTCTCTTCCCCCCCCGCCGCTCTCTCTCTCCCCCCCCGCTCTCTCTCCCCCCCCCCCGCTCTCTCCCCCCCGCTCACTCTCCCGCCCCCCGCTCTCTCTCCCACCCCCGCTCTCTCTCTCCCCCCCCCGCTCTCTCTCCCCCCACCCCGCTCTCTCTCTCCCCACCACTCTCTCTCCCCCCCCGCTCTCTCTCCCCCGCCCCGCTCTCTCCCCCCGCTCTCTCTCCCCCCCCCGCTCTCTCTCCACCCGCTCTCTCTCCCCCCCCACGCTCTCTCTCCCCCCCACCCCCCCGCTCTCTCTCCTCCCCCCCGCTCTCTCTCCTCCCCCCCCACTCTCTCTCCTCTCCTCCCCCCCCCGCTCTCTCTCCTCCCTCGCTCTCTCTCCCCCCCGCTCTCTCTCCCACCACCCCGCTCTCTCTCCACCCCCCCGCTCTCTCTCCCCCCCCGCTCTCTCTCCCCCCACCCCGCTCTCTCTCCCCCCCCACTCTCTCTCCCCCTCCCTCCCCCCTCTCTCCCCCTCCCCCCCTCTCTCCCCCTCCCTCCCCCCCTCTCTCCCCCCTCTCTCCCCCCCTCTCTCCCTCTCCCTCCCCCCCTCTCTCCCCCTCCCTCCTCCCACTCTCTCCCCCTCCCTCCCCCCCTCTCTCTCGCTCCCTCCCCTCTCTCCCTCCCCCACCTCGGTTCCCCCCCCTCTCTCTCCCCCCCCCTCTCTCTCCCCCCCTCCCCCCTCTCTCCCCCCCTCACCCCCCCTCTCTCCCCCTCTCCCCCCTCTCCCCCTCTCTCTCCCCACCCCCCTCTCTCTCCCCCCCTCTCTCCCCCCTCTCTCTCCCCCCCTCACTCTCCCCCCCTCTCTCTCCTCCTCCCTCCCCCCTTCTCTCTCCTCCTCTCTCCCCCCTCTCTCTCCTCCTCCCTCCCCCCCTCTCTCTCCTCCTCCCTCCCCCCCTCTCTCTCCTCCTCCCTCCTCCCTCCCCCCCTCTCCTCCTCCCTCCCCCCCCTCACTCCTCCTCTCTCTCCTCCCTCTCTCCTCCTCTCTCCCCTCCCCTCTCTCTCCTCCTCTCTCTCTCCTCCTCTCTCTCCTCCCCTCTCTCTCCTCCTCTCTCTCCCCCCCTCCCCCCTCTCTCTCTCCCCCTCCCCCCCTCTCTCTCTCTCCCCCCTCCCCCCTCTCTCTCTCCCCCCTCCCTCCCTCTCTCTCTCCCCCCCCCTCTCTCTCTCCCCCCCTCCCCCCCCTCTCTCTCTCTCTCTCTCTCCCCCTCCCGCTCAGCGGCACGAATGGCTGCAGAATTCTCCCTGGCTGAAGCACTTTCACACAGGTAGGAAGATGGTTTATTTAATCTTTTCTTGGTTTATAAATGTTTATTCAGGTTGGATTTATTTGTATAATATTTGTAGAAGTATAAATAAGGATTTATTGTCAAATTTAATGAGTTCCCTCCCCCCTCCCCTCCACCTCGTTCTGGACGCCTAATTTGTAACCTGCGCCTGATTTTTTAATGTGTAGAACAGGGTTTTTTCAGTTCTACAAAAATCTTCACTTGCTCCATTCTACTTTAGTTTGGAGTACATTTTCACTGTGGAAACTTTCAAATCAGGCGTCAGTGGCCGGACACGCCCCCTTTTGAAGAAAAAATTCTGTTCTAAACTCGAACTGTTCTACCTGACTCGAAATGCAGAAAAAAAAATGTGGATAATTGCGATTTCTAAAATAGTCCGTTCTCCACCAGTTGCTCCTAAAAATCAGGCGCGAATCATGTGGAAACTTGGGCCCACAATTTCTAAAGTTGCGGATGACACCAAATTGTCTGGGATAGTCAATACTGAGGAGGACTGCAACAAATTACAGGAGGACATTAATAAACTTGCAAAATGGGCATATAATTGGCAAATTAAGTTCAACACAGATAAATGTGAGGTATTACATTTTGGTAGGAAGAATAGGGAGGTCACTTATTACTTGGAGATTGCGAGTCCAGGTGGGGTAGAGGAACAAAGGGATCTCGGAGTTCAAATACGTAAATCACTAAAAGTTGTGACACAGGTTAGCAAGGCCATAAAAAAAACAGCACTTGGGTTTATTTCTAGAGGGATAGAATTGAAAATTAGGGAAGTTATGCTGAACCTGTATCGAACCTTGGTTAAACCAATCAGAGTACTGCGTACAGTTCTGATCGCCATATTATAAAAGAGATAGAGGAGAAATTTCTTCTCTCAGAGTTATATAAATGTGTGGAATTCGCTGGCTCAGAGAGGTGTGGAAGCTGGGACATTGAATAAATTTAAGACAGAAATAGACAGTTTCTTAAACGATAAGGGGTTATGGGGAGTGGGCGGGGAAGTGGAGCTGAGTCCATGATCAGATCAGCCATGATCTTATTGAATGGCGGAGCAGGCTCAAGGAGCCTATGGCCTACTCCTGTTCCTATTTCTTATGTTCTTATCGAGGCACTGTAGAGGGTACAGAGAAGATTTACAAGGATGATACCAGAAATGCGAGGGTATACATATCTGGAAAGGCTGGGTCTCTTTACTCTTGAAAAAAGAAGGTTGCGGGGAGACCTAATAGATTCAGATGAGGAAAGACGGAAGGAGGCTCGAGTGGAGCATAATCACCGGCATGTCCTGGTTGGGCCGAATGGCCTGTTTCTGTGCTGTTTATCCTATGTAATCCTATGAACAGAAAGACCTGTGGATTCAAATACAGAATTTCTGTGAAAATCTGAGTGCAGAAAAATGAAGCTTATAAAAAAAGGCCAATAGCATATTGGGCAGCCCATTATAGAAGGGACATTACGCCATAGAGAGCAGAAAGCAAATTCACCAGGATACTGGTGGTGGAAGTGGTGGCTACAAGTCCAACCCGTCATTAAAAAAAAAGTGTGAAAATATCTTGGTGTCCATCAGACAGAATCTATAGTTGTGACTTTTGAGAGAAATACCAAAAGTGCAACAAAAGAAACTGTTTGAGCAAAGAAATCACATTTCTTTAATCGCCTCTCAAGACAAGAAGTTCTTCCAGCTGATAATATGGAACTAGATGCAACTTATCAAAATGTTGGTGATCTTTATCCTGATCAACTAAGAGGAGACAGAGGAAAACACAAAGCGGTGAAGCCAGGTACACATCAGTGATCTGATGTTTATGTATAGTCATAAAGTTTATGCATTTGAGTTAATTAGTTCGAATTCACTAACCATCGTCATAGTCGGTCCCTCGAACGAGGATGACTTGCTGCCACGAGAGTTCACAGTTGTTTCAATGAGGACCCGATGTTCCAGTCCTGAACTCCAGTTGAGGGGCTGGAAGATGCCTGTGCGTGGATTTTTTTAACGTGTGGTGACCGTTGTACATCAGCCACCACACGGGCTTGACAGAGCTAGGCCTTTATCCGGTGGCAAGGATTAACCAGGACAACTGGAGACCTGCTCTGTTGCACGGATCTAGTGCGCACACATATCGCAGCGTGGGCAGGTCCGTGCTGCCCCTGGGCCCCGTACCCTCATTTGCCGCACCTCCGCCATGATGTTCCAGGGCCCGGCACTCCAGCTCTATTTATAGCCCCGACCTGTGATAGTGTTCTCACACAGGTCAGGGCCCACAATGTTCACTAACACCATCAGATGAATTAACATCAGTGAAAAGGTCATTTCTCATTGGTTGAGAGAGCGTGTTGTCAGGAAATTCCATTTCTTCAGAAAAACTGATGGATTTTAGAGCTGAACAGTGAATAATGCAGTGGGGTCAGAAACCCCCCGTGACCATCCCTTTAACTGATGGTGTTGTTGGCTCACACTGAAATCTGTGAGGAAGGTTTTGAAGTAAAGATGCTGGATGAGGGATGATGAAATGTTGAAGAAATGATGAGGATAGAGGTGTGAGATGAACGAATGGTCTTTATTCCTTGTACCTTGCAGAGTACCCGAGTAAATGGTACTTTGTGACTGTTGTTTGTAACTGTCCATAACGTGCGTCACTTCAATTTTGCCCAGTTTCGATCTCTAACCTGCTGTTGATGAATAAA
>NW_027251005.1:0-28062 GCF_044704955.1 Pristiophorus japonicus
CCCCTCTCTCCCACCCCCTCTCTCCCACCCCCTCTCTCCACCCCCCTCTCTCCCACCCCTCTCTCCCACCCCCTCTCTCCCACCCCCCTCTCTCCCACCCCCTCTCTCCCACCCCCTCTCTCCCACCCCCTCTCTCCCACCCCCTCTCTCCACCCCCTCTCTCCCCACCCCCTCTCTCCCACCCCCTCTCTCCCACCCCCTCTCTCCCACCCCCTCTCTCCCACCCCCTCTCTCCCACCCCCTCTCTCCCACCCCCTCTCTCCCACCCCCTCTCTCCCACCCCCTCTCTCCCTCTCTCCCTCTCTCCCTCTCTCCCTCTCTCCCTCTCTCCCTCTCTCCCTCTCTCCCTCTCTCCCTCTCTCCTTCTCTCCCTCTCTCCTTCTCTCCCTCTCTCCTTCTCTCCCTCTCTCCTTCTCTCCCTCTCTCCTTCTCTCCCTCTCTCCTTCTCTCCCTCTCTCCCTTCTCTCCCTCTCTCTCTGTAAAGTCCTGTCTCCTCAGTACAGATTCACACGAGGCATGTCGTGAAGTCAAGGTCACTCTGGACCTGCACCTTTATTTCACAGCTCTGGAATGCTGCACTTGCCTGAGACCTGTCCTTATATACCTGTCTCTTGCAAGTGCACCCCTGGTGGTAAGGTATGCTGGTGGTTACAGGTCATATCTTATTACAGTCATGTATAGCATGTTAGGATACAGTTATATATAATAATGTAAGATACATGACATCACCCTCCCACAAGGTCTTATTGTCTTTATAGGTTCAGTCTCTCAGGTGGTCTACGCTCTCGCGTGGAGCGTCTGAGTTGTGGTTCAGTTGTTTGCCTTGGTGTCTGTTTTTCTTTGGGTGTGGTTGCTGGTATCTTGCCTGGGCTGTCTGTTTCGATTGGTGTGATTGTTGTTGACTCGCCTGGGCTGTCTGTTGGGATTGCCCTTTCCTCAGGTTGTTCCCTCTGTCTGTCCACCAGGTGTGGTGCGAGTTCCACATTGTAGTCTGCCTCTGGTTCCGCAGTGTTGTTGGTAAATCTGCTTTTGACTTGGTCTACATGCCTCCGGCAGGTTTTGCCATTGTCCATTTGTACTAACAGTAGCCTGTTTCCTTCCTTGCCCGTTACTGTCCCTGCAAGCCATTGGGGACCCCTGCCATAGTTTAGTACAAACACTTTGTCCCCTATCTCATTCCATCTCCCCCTCGAATTTCTGTCATGGTACTCAGTCGGCTTACGGCGCTTTGCCTCAACGATTTCGTGCATGTCTGGGAGGATTAATGAGAGCCTTGTCTTTAAAATCCTTTTCATCAACAGTTGCGCGGGGGGGATCCCAGTCAGTGAGTGCGGACGAGATCTGTATGCCAGCAGCAGTCGCGACAGGCGACCCTGCAGCGTGGGACCTTGGATTTTAAGCATGCCTTGTTTAATGATCTGCACTGCTCTCTCCACCTGGCTGTTGGAGGCCGGCTTGAACGGTGCAGTCTTGATGTGATTTATGCCGTGGTCAATTATAAAGTCTTGGAATTCTGCGCTGGTGAAGCACGGACCATTGTCACTGACCAATGTGTCAGGGATTCCGTGCGTTGCAAACATGGTTGCGAGGCTCTCCACAGTGGTGGAGGTTGTGCTCGAGTTTAAAATGGTGCATTCGATCCACTTTGAAAATGCATCTACAACTACGAGGAACATTTTGCCCATGAATGGGCCCGCATAGTCTACGTGCACCCGCGACCACGGTTTGGTAGGCCAGGGGCTCAGGGGAGCCTCCCTGGGGGCATTACTGAGTTGGGCACAAATGGTGCACCTTCGGACGCAGAGCTCCAAGTCCGCGTCATACCAGGCCACCAGACGTGGGATCTGGCTATGGCCTTCATGAGAACGATCCCCGGGTGCTCGCGGTGGAGCTCCCGGACAAATGCCTCTCTGCCTTGCAGAGGCATGACTACTCGGCTGCCCCACTTCAGGCAGTCTGCTTGTAGTGATAGCTCATGCATGCGCCTGTGAAAGGGTTTTAATTCCTCGGGGCAGGCATCGCGAGCCTCTGCCCAGTCACTGGTTAGGACACATCTTTTTACTAAGGATAACGTGGGGTCGCTGGCCGTCCAGGCTCTGATTTGGTGAGCCGTCATGGGCGAACCTGTGGACTCAAAGGCATTGATTGCCATGACCACCTCACAGTCCTGTTCGTCAGACCCTTCCGTGGTCGCCAGGGGTAGCCTGCTGAGCGCGTCGGCACAGTTGTCTGTGCCTGGTCTGTGCCTTATGGTATAGTCGTAGGACGCCAGCATGAATGCCCACCGTTGAATTCGCGGCGAGGCGTTGGCGTTTATTGCCTTGCTCTTGGATAGGAGGGACGTGAGGGGCTTGTGGTCGGTTTCTAACGCGAACTTTGCCCCGAAAAGGTATTGGTGCATCTTTTTGACACCGTACACGCACGCGAGCGCCTCCTTCTCTACCATTCCGTACCCGCGCTCCGCCCGCGAAAGTGACCTGGAGGCATAAGCTATGGGTTGTAATTTGCCCACACTATTGACATGTTGCAAAACGCACCCGACCCCATAAACTGACGCATCGCATGTGAGAACTAGCTTTTTACCTGGGTCAAAGAAAGTCAAAACACTGTTGGAACACAGATGGTTGCATGCCTTATTGAAGACACGTTCCTGGGCGTCCCCCCAAAACCAATCGCACCCCTTCCTGAGTAGCACATGGAGAGGCTCCAGCAGCGTGCTTAAGTTCTGCATAAAGTTCCCAAAGTAATTGAGTAGCCCGAGAAAGGCGCGCAGTTCTGAGACATTCCGGGGCCTGGGTGCCAGGCGAATTGCTTCTGTTTTGGACTCTGTTGGGCGGATTCCATCAGCGGCAATCCTTCTGCCCAAAAATTCAACCTCGGGTGCGAGAAACAGGCACTTGGATTTCTTGACTCGTAGGCCTACCCAATCCGACCGCTTTAGTACTTCCTCCAAATTACGGAGATGGGAGTCGGTGTCCCTGCCCGTGATAAGTATGTCGTCTTGAAATACAACCGTCCCCGGGATGGACTTGAGCAGACTCTCCATGTTGCGCTGGAATATGGCAGCTGCCGACCTGATGCCGAATGGGCATCGATTGTACATGAAAAGGCCTCGATGTGTGTTGATGGTGGTGAGTAGCTTGGATTCCTCGGTCAATTCTTGCATCATATACGCAGATGTGAGGTCGAATTTTGAGAAAAGTTTACCTCCAGCCAATGTGGCGAATAAGTCCTCCGCTCTGGGCAGCGGGTATTGGTCCTGTCGGGAGACTCTGTTTATGGTACATTTGTAGTCCTCACAGATCCGTACGGATCCATCAGGCTTCATGACTGGGACGATGGGACTTGCCCAGTCGCTAAATTCCACAGGTGATATAATGCCTTCCCGCAGAAGCCTGTCTAGTTCGTGTTCAACCTTTTCCCTCATCACATAGGGTACAGCTCTGGCCTTGTGATGGACCGGTCTAGCATCCTGTGTGATGTAGATTTTGACTTTGGCCCCTTTGAAAGTGCCCACACCTGGCTGAAAGAGATGTTCAAATCACTTTATAACTGTTGAGCAGGAGGTCCGTTCCTCTAATGACATGGCATGGACATCATCCCATTTCCAGTTTAGTTTTGCCAGCCAGCTTCTCCCCAGCAGTGCTGGGGTGTCTCCGGGGACAATCCACAGGGGAAGTCGGTTCACTGTCCCTTTGTGTGTGACAGAGAGCATGGCGCTGCCGAGGTCTGGTACGATTTCTTTGGTATAGGTCCTTAGTGTGGTGTCGACCCTTGTGAGTTTTGGTCTGTCTCTTTTATGCGGCCACAGTTGTTCAAATTGTTGAGCGCCCATGAGAGATTGACTCGCTCCCGTATCCAGCTCCATGTTGACAGATATCCCGTTGAGTAGGACCCTCATCATTATAGGAGGCGTCCTGTTGTAGGAGCAGCGGCCATTGATCGTGTTGACCCGCTGTACATCGGTGTCCCGGGTACTGTCCCCACCATCTTCTGGTCCGCTTTCCGACCCATCCGATTCGTATACCAGCCGAGCTGCCATTTTTTTGCACATGCGGGCCAAATGCCCTGTATATTCACAGTTCCTGCAAACAGCCTGCTGGAATCGACATCCCCTTGACGAGTGACCACCCCCACACCTCCAGCACAGACCTGTTCCATTGTTCAAAGTGTTCCCAAAGGATGAGCTGCGTCTGGCTGATCTCTCTTGAGCTTTTCTCAGTTTGTAGTTGATTGCTCGCATTATGGGTTGACGAGGTGTGAACGGCCGTTCCTGTGGCCCTTGATGGCTTCTGCCTGCTGTCGAGAGCCTGTTCTCCCGGTTTTGTCTGTGTGTGGGGGTAGCAGCTTGTTTAGTGCTGTGAACTTCTTGTACCGATATTTCGTTAGTTGTCGTACCCGCATTGTCAATCAACCTCGTTTCTTCTTCCCCTACCAAGAATGCCTGTGCAACCAGTGCTGCTGCCTCTAAGGTCAGGTTCTTGGTCTCTATGAGCTTTCGGAATATGCCTGCGTGGCCTATTCCTTCAATGAAAAAGTCTCTCAGCATTTCCCTCCTCAGTTCATCGGAGAACTCACATAAACTAGCCAACCTCTGAAGTTCCGCCACGAAGTCGGGTATGCTCTGGCCCACACAGCGTCTGTAGTTGTAGAACCTGTGTCTGGCCATGTGTAGGCTGCTCGCTGGCTTCAGGTGGTCTCTTACCAGTGTGCTCAATTCTTCAAACGACTTGCTTGCTGGTTTCTCGGGTGCCAACAGATCCTTCATTAAAGCGTATGTTTTCGAGCCACAGCTGGTCAAGAGATGGGCTCTTCTCTTGTCTGCCTTATCATCGCCTAACCAGTCTTTGCTGGAGCCTTTCTATAAAGTCCTCCCAATTGTCTCCCGCATTGTACTTTTCATCTGATCCGTTGTTCGCCATTCTGTGGATTCTGTAATCCCGTAACTCATTGCCACTGTAAAGTCCTGTCTCCTCAGTACAGATTCACACGAGGCATGTAGTGAAGTCAAGGTCACTCTGGACCTGCACCTTTATTTCACAGCTCTGGAATGCTGCACTTGCCTGAGACCTGTCCTTATATACCTGTCTCTTGCAAGTGCACCCCTGGTGGTAAGGTATGCTGGTGGTTACAGGTCATATCTTATTACAGTCATGTATAGCATGTTAGGATACAGTTATATATAATAATGTAAGATACATGACTCCCTCCCTCCCTCCCTCCCTTTCTCCCCCTCCCTCCCTCCCTCACCATCCCTCCCTCTCCCCCTCCCTCCTTCTCTCCCCCTCCCTCCCTCTCCCCCTCCCTCCTTCTCTCCCCCTCCCTCCCTCCTTCTCTCCCCTTCCCTCCCTCCTTCTCTCCCCCCCTCCTTCTCTCCCCCTCCCTCCCTCCTTCTCTCCCCCTCCCTCCCTCCCTCCCTCTCCCTCCCTCCCTCCTTCTCTCCCGCTCCCTCCATCCCTTCCTCCTTCTCTCCCCCTCCCTCCTTCTCCCTCCCTCCCCCTCCTTCTCCCTCCCTCCCCCTCTCTCTCTCTCCCCCTCCCTCTCCCCCTCCCTCTCTCTCTCCCCCTCCCTCCTTCTCTCCCCCTCCCTCCATCCCTTCCTCCTTCTCTCCCCCTCCCTCCCTCCTTCTCTCCCCCTCCCTCCCTCCTTCTCCCTCCCTCCCCCTCCTTCTCCCTCCCTCCCCCTCTCTCTCTCTCCCCCTCCCTCTCCGCCTCCCTCTCTCTCTCCCCCTCCCTCTCTCTCCACCCCCCCGCCCCTCTCTCCCCCCCCTCTCGCTCGCTCTTCCCCCCCCTCTCTCGCTCTCCCCCACCCCCCCCGCCCCCCCTCTCTCTCCCCCTCTCTCTCGGATCATTGTGCTCCCTGGCAGTGTTTAGTGAGACTGTGGGTCTCTGTGGAGATGAGCGAGTGCAGGATGCAGCGGGCAAGGGTTGGGAGCAGAGGTGAGGGTCTCCGAGCTGGCCTTCCTGCCCCCGATCTCCCCGTGCAGCCTCCATCAGTTTATTGTTAGACTTTGTGGGTTAGATTTAGAAAGGGGAGTCGTGTACAGCGAGACACAGAGAGGCAGACGGTGAGGGATCAGGGAATTAAATCTAGGACAACTCATTAGCTGAAGGTTAACGATTATAATTTAACCTTTGCTGCACCGAGTCATCGACTGACCGGGTTCCTGCAGAGAGCGAGGGGGGGGGGGGACAGAGACCCCCGCACTCTGGCTGCACTCACATTCCCAGAGAGCTCAGTTTCTGTATCTCCGTCTCTCCCCTCCCCCCGTCTCTCCCCTCCCCCCACCGTCTCGCCCCTCCCCCCGTCTCGCCCCTCCCCCCGTCTCTCCCCTCCCCCTCCCCCCGTCTCGCCCCTCCCCCCCCCGTCTCCCCTCCCCCCCCCCGTCTCCTGACCCCGTGTCCTAACTCACACCCAGTCCCACTCACCCATCACCCCCTGTGCTCACTGACCCCGTGTCCTAACTCACACCCAGTCCCACTCACCCATCACCCCCTGTGCTCACTGCCCCGTGTCCTAACTCACACCCAGTCCCACTCACCCATCACCCCCTGTGCTCACTGCCCCGTGTCCTAACTCACACCCAGTCCCACTCACCCATCACCCCCTGTGCTCACTGCCCCCGTGTCCTAACTCACACCCAGTCCCACTCACCCATCACCCCCTGTGCCCACTGACCCGTGTCCTAACTCACACCCAGTCCCACTCACCCATCACCCCCTGTGCTCACTGACCCCGTGTCCTAACTCACACCCAGTCCCACTCACCCATCACCCCCTGTGCTCACTGACCCCGTGTCCTAACTCACACCCAGTCCCACTCACCCATCACCCCCTGTGCTCACTGACCCCGTGTCCTAACTCACACCCAGTCCCACTCACCCATCACCCCCTGTGCTCACTGACCCCGTGTCCTAACTCACACCCAGTCCCACTCACCCATCACCCCCTGTGCTCACTGCCCTATATTGGCTCCCAGTCCAACAACGCCTCGATTTCAAAATTCTCATCCTCGTTTACAAATCCCTCCATGGCCGGCCGATAATTAGTCCCCTCATTCAACTACCTCCCCACCGATCGCCGTGGCGATTTGAGTCTGGTGCAAAGGGCCACTGGTGGGTCAGAGGTCGTGCGGTGCAAAGTGGGGCAAATCTGTATTTCCCCCCCGTGTCCGATGGGGTCGCTGCTAATGCTGGCTCTCCGACCACCTCTCGCAAACTGGCGACCTTTCCCCTCCTCACCCCTTCTCCCTTCCCCTCACCCCCCCCCAAATATCTCTCTTGTGCCCTGCGCGCCCTCCCCGTCTCTCCGCCTCACTCGCGCTCTCTCGCCTCCCTCGCGCTCTCTCGCCTCCCTCGCGCGCTCTCTCGCCTCCCTCGCGCTCTCTCCGCCTCCCTCGCGCTCTCTCGCCTCCCTCGCGCTCTCTCTCGCCTCCCTCGCGCTCTCTCCGCCTCCCTCGCGCTCTCTCGCCTCCCTCGCGCTCTCTCTCGCCTCCCTCGCGCTCTCTCCGCCTCCCTCGCGCTCTCTCCGCCTCCCTCGCGCTCTCTCCGCCTCCCTCGCGCTCTCTCCGCCTCCCTCGCGCTCTCTCCGCCTCCCTCGCGCTCTCTCCGCCTCCCTCGCGCTCTCTCGCCTCCCTCGCGCTCTCTCGCCTCCCTCGCGCTCTCTCTCGCCTCCCTCGCGCTCTCTCGCCTCCCTCGCGCTCTCTCTCGCCTCCCTCGCGCTCTCTCGCCTCCCTCGCGCTCTCTCGCCTCCCTCGCGCTCTCTCGCCTCCCTCGCGCTCTCTCGCCTCCCTCGCGCTCTCTCTCGCCTCCCTCGCGCTCTCTCGCCTCCCTCGCGCTCTCTCGCCTCCCTCGCGCTCGCTCGCCTCCCTCGCGCTCGCTCGCCTCCCTCGCGCTCTCTCGCCTCCCTCGCGCTCTCTCGCCTCCCTCGCGCTCTCTCTCGCCTCCCTCGTGCTCTCTCTCGCCTCCCTCGCGCTCTCTCGCCTCCCTCGCGCTCTCTCGCCTCCCTCGCGCTCTCTCTCGCCTCCCTCGCGCTCTCTCGCCTCCCTCGCGCTCTCTCTCGCCTCCCTCGCGCTCTCTCTCGCCTCCCTCGCGCTCTCTCCGCCTCCCTCGCGCTCTCTCGCCTCCCTCGCGCTCTCTCGCCTCCCTCGCGCTCTCGTCTCTCTCTCTCGGACAGTGCATTAAAATTCCCGGCGAAGCCTGCTTTTCGAAGCTGAATGCGGGGAGATGAAACGGAAGGGAATCGATTCCAAGTTCTGGACAAAAGCGATAATTCATTGGCTGTAAATTCCGGGAGAGTCTGCGGCAACGCTACGGGAACGACGGGAGCCTGCGATCGCAACCAGTGACACGTTTACACACGAGCCGATCCCACACCACACGCAAACCCTTCGTATTTAAGCCGCAGAATGAGACGCCGTTTATTTGCTAATTGGGCGAGGGGAAGAGTCGGCGGTTTAGGGGAAAACGTTGCATGTATTTGTCGCTTTAAGGAAAAAGGAAAGGGCTTTGTAACTGCAGCAAGTGTGAGCTGACTGCAAAGGGAGATCCCATTGTGTGTCAGCTCGAGTGGGATGATCAGACTTGGCACAGACCATCGACCGGGAGTGAGAGATTCTGCTCACACCCAGGGGGGAGGGGGGAGAGAGATATCTCACCCCTCCCTATCTCTGTAACCCCCTACTCCCCCACACCCCTCCCTATCTCTGTAACCCCCTCCAGCCCCCTACACCCCTCCCTATCTCTGTAACTCCTCCAGCCCCTACACCCCTCTCTATCTCTGTAACCCCCTACTCCCCTACGCCCCTCCCTATCTCTGTAACTCCTCCAGCCCCTACACCCCTCCCTATCTCTGTAACCCCCTCCAGCCCCTACACCCCTCCCTATCTCTGTAACCCCCTACTCCCCCACACCCCTCCCTATCTCTGTAACCCCCTCCAGCCCCCTACACCCCTCCCTATCTCTGTAACCCCCTACTCCCCCACACCCCTCCCTATCTCTGTAACCCCCTACTCCCCCACACCCCTCCCTATCTCTGTAACCCCCTACTCCCCCACACCCCTCCCGATCTCTGTAACCCCCTACTCCCCCACACCCCTCCCTATCTCTGTAACTCCTCCAGCCCCTACACCCCTCCCTATCTCTGTAATCCCCTACTCCCCCACACCCCTCCCTATCTCTGTAACTCCTCCAGCCCCTACACCCCTCCCTATCTCTGTAACCCCTCCAGCCCCTACACCCCTCCCTATCTCTGTAACTCCTCCAGCCCCTACACCCCTCCCTATCTCTGTAACTCCTCCAGCCCCTACACCCCTCCCTATCTCTGTAACCCCCTCCAGCCCCTGCACCCCTCCCTATCTCTGTAACCCCCTCCTGCCCCTACACCCCTCCCTATCTCTGTAACCCCCTCCAGCCCCTACACCCCTCCCTATCTCTGTAACCCCCTCCATCCCCTACACCCCTCCCTATCTCTGTAACCCCCTCCAGCCCCTACACCCCTCCCTATCTCTGTAACCCCCTCCAGCCCCTACACCCCTCCCTATCTCTGTAACCCCCTCCAGCCCCCTACACCCCTCCCTATCTCTGTAACCCCTCCAGCCCCTACACCCCTCCCTATCTCTGTAACCCCCTCCAGCCCCTACACCCCACCCTATCTCTGTAACCCCCTCCAGCCCCCTACACCCCTCCCTATCTCTGTAACCCCCTACACCCCTCTCTATCTCTGTAACATCCTCCAGCCCCTACACCCCTCCCTATCTCTGTAACCCCCTCCAGCCCCTACACCCCTCCCTATCTCTGTAACCCCCTCCAGCCCCTACACCCCTCCCCATCTCTGTAACCTCCTCCAGCCCCTACACCCCTCCCTATCTCTGTAACCCCCTACACCCCTCTCTATCTCTGTAACCTCCTCCAGCCCCTACACCCCTCCCTATCTCTGTAACCCCCTACACCTCTCTCTTTCTCTGTAACCTCCTCCAGCCCCTACACCCCTCCCTATCTCTGTAACCCCCTCCAGCCCCTACACCCCTCCCTATCTCTGTAACCCCCTACACCCCTCTCTATCTCTGTAACCTCATCCAGCCCCTACACCCCTCCCTAACTCTGTAACCCCCTCCAGCCCCTACACCCCTCCCTATCTCTGTAACCCCCTCCAGCCCCTACGCCCCTCCCTATCTCTGTAACCTCCTCCAGCCCCTACACCCCTCCCAATCTCTGTAACCTCCTCCAGCCCCTACACCCCTCCCTATCTCTGTAACCTCCTCCAGCCCCTACACCCCTCCCTATCTCTGTAACCTCCTCCAACCCCTACACCCCTGCTACCTCTGTAACCTCCTACACCCCTCCCTATCTCAGTAACCCCCTACACCCCTCCCTATCTCAGTCACCCCCTACACCCCTCCCTATCTCTGTAACCTCCTCCAGCCCCTACACCCCTCCCTATCTCTGTAACCTCCTCCAGCCCCTACACCCCTCCCTATCTCTGTAACCCCCTCCAGCCCCTACTCTCCTCCCTATCTCTGTAACCTCCTCCAGCCTCTACACCCCTCCCTATCTCTGTAACCTCCTCCAGCCCCTTATACCCCTCCCATAGAAACATAGAAACTAGGTGCAGGAACAGGCCATTTGGCCCTTCGAGCCTGCACCACCATTCAATAAGATCATGGCTGATCATTCCCTCAGTACCCCATTCCTGCTTTCTCTCCATACCCCTTGATCACTTTAGCCATAAGGGCCACATCTAACTCCCTTTTGAATATATCCAGCGAACTGGCCTCAACAACTCTCTGCGGTAGAGAATTCCACAGGTTCACAATTCTCTGGGTGAAGAAGTTTCTCCTCATCTCGGTCCTAAATGGCTTACCCCTTATCCTTAGACTGTGACCCCAGGTTCTGGACTTCCCCAACATCGGGAACATTCTTCCTGCATCTAACCTGTCCAGTCCCGTCAGAATTTTATATGTTTCTATGGGATCCCCTCTCATCCTTCTAAACTCCAGTGAATACAGGCAGAGTCGATCCAGTCTCTCCTCATATGTCAGCCCAGCCATCCCGGGAATCAGTCTGGTGAACATTCACTGCACCCCCTCAATAGCAAGAACGTGCTTCCTCAGGTTAGGAGACCCCCTAGAAGGACAAGGGCAGCAGGTCCATGGGAACACCACCACCTCCGCGTTCCCCTCCCAGTCACACACCATCCCGACTGGGAAATATATCGGCCGTTCCTTCATCGTCGCTGGGTCACAATCCTGGAACTCCCTCCCTAACAGCACTGTGGGAGCACCTTCACCACACTGACTGCAGCGGTTCAAGAAGGCGGCTCACCACCACCTTCTCAAGGGGCAATAAATGCCGGCCTTGGCCAGCGACACCCGCATCCCGGGAATGAATAAAGAAAAAAATAAATTTCGGAGCTTGGGGCTGAGGCCGCTGAAGCCACAGCCGCCAGTGGCGGGGAGAAGGAAGTGGGGAACGCCTGAAATAAACAACGGGTGTCACGTTGCGAGATGTCGTTCTGTCTCCACAGGTACTGCGACTATATCGGGCCCTGGGGAGACCACACCTGGAGTATTGTGCACAGTTTGGGTCTCCTTACCTAAGGAAGGATATACTTGCCACAGAGGGAGTGCAGCGAAGGTTCACCAGACTGATTCCTGGGATGGGGGGGATTGTCCTGTGGGGAGAGATTGAGCAGACTGGACCGATATTCTCTGGAGTTTAGAAGAATGAGAGGGTGATCTCATTGAAACATACAACATTCTTACAGGGATTGACAGGGTAGATGCAGGGAGGGTGTTTTCCCCCGGGGCTGGGGAGTCTAGAACCAGGGGTCACACAGTCTCAGGATAAGGGCTCGGCCATTGAGGACTGAGATGAGGAGGAATTTCTTCACTCAGAGGGTGGTGAATCTTTGGAATTCTCTGCCCCAGAGGGCTGTGGAGGCTCAGTCGCTGAGTATATTCAAGGCTGAGATCGATAGGTTTTTGGATGTTAATGGACTTGAGGGATCGGGCGGGAAAGGGAGTTGAGCTCGAAGATCAGCCGTGATCTCATTGAATGGCGGGGCAGGATCGAGGGGCCGAATGGTCGACGCCTCCTAATTCTGTGTGTGCAGTTCCGTGTGCAGACTGTTCTGCCCCTGTGGGGTTGGGACACAGATGAGATGCTAACAAAATTCTCTGCCGTTTATGTGTAGGACAGAGATGTTCACCTACCTGTTGCTGATCCTCCTGATCAAGGACCTATCCACTGCTCTCCCATTGTCGGACACAGCTCAGGGTAAGAGGGTCTCCATTCTGTGTTCATTCACGTCCATTAAATGTTCCCCCCAACTCCCAGTGTCATCTGTTCACCGTGCGCGATCCTTATTACAGATTTGGGAATGTTCGAGTCAGTAAGACGCCCGAAGGTTAACTTTATTCATTACTGTTCCAACTGTTGAGCTTAAGACCAGGTACAGAGCAGTGCACACTCACTGGGAACTGGCGGGTAAGGACCCCCCGGGAATACGTAGCCATTTCCTGTCCTGGCCATTCGCGGTGTGTCTCCTCGTAGGGAACCAAAGTTCCCAGGGGGGGGTTCTGCTTTGACTCTGTCTTTTGTACAATGGCAGGGATGGAGGGAGTGAGAGACAGGGAGGGAGATAGAAATAGAGAGAGATAGGGAGAGACAGGGAGCGAGGGTGGGAGAGACAGGGAGCGAGAAAGAGATAGGGAGAGACAGGGAGCGAGGGAGGGAGAGACAGGGAGGGAGATAGAGATAGGGAGGGAGCGAGGGAGGGAGAGAGAGAGATAGGGAACAAAGGTGGGAGAGACAGGGAGGAAGATAGAGAGAGACAGGGAGCGAGAAAAAGATAGGGAGGGAGAAAGAGATAGGGAGAGACAGGGAGCGAGGGAGGGAGAGACAGGGAGAGTGAGAGAGATAGGGAATAAAGGTGGGAGAGACAGGGAGGGAGATAGAGAGAGACGGAGCGAGGGTGGGAGAGACAGGGAGAGGGAGCGAGAAAGAGATAGGGAAAGACAGGGAGCGAGGGAGGGAGAGACAGGGAGCGAAGGAGGGAGAGACAGGGAGCGAAGGAGGGAGAGAGAGAGATAGGGTGGGATTGGGAACAAAGGTGGGAGAGACAGGGAGGGAGGGAGAGATCAAGAGAGACAGGGAGCGAGGGAGGGAGAGACAGGGAGGGAGAGAGGGAGATGGAGCGAGGGAAGGAGGGACAGGGAGGGAGGGCAGAAGAATGAAGAAATGGAGGGAGGGAGAGAGAGATGGAGGGAGCAAGGGAGGGATGGAAGGCAGTATAGGGAGAGAAGGCAGGAGGGAGGGAGTAAATGAGGGATGGGGATGGAGGGAATGAAAGAGGGAGGGAGATTGTGAGTGAGGGATGGAGAGAGTGAGAGTGACGAATGGAGGGAAGGGAGGGAAGATAGATGGAGGGAGGGAATCTAGGAGCGAGATGAGGAGAAATGTTTTCACTCCGAGGGTGGTGAACCTGTGGAATTCTCGACCACAGAAGGCTGTGGGGGCCAAGTCACTGAATATATTTAAGAGGGAGATAGATAGATTTCGAGACACAAAAGGCATCCAGGGGTATGGGGAGAAAGCAGGAATATGGTGTTGGGATAGAGGATCAGCCATGATCATATTGAATGGCGGTGCAGACTCGAGGGGCCGAATGGCCGACTCCTGCTCCTATTGTCGATGTTTCGATGACCCGTACCTTTTCCCTCCCCCCCCCCCCCCCCCCCAGACGAGACCAAGTGGCTGAATGTGACGACGGGCATGGTGCTGCCATTGCGGGGCGTACTGGGAGGAGGGGTGACCATCCCGTGCTTCGCCTCGTACGGCGAGGGTCCCCGGACCCCCGCCGCGCCCCGCGTCAAGTGGAGTGTGGTGCGCGACGGCAACGAGTCGGATATCCTGGTGGCCACAGTGCTGAAGGTGAAGGTGAGCGAGCGATACCATCACCGCGTGGCACTGCCCAACTACCCGGCCAGTCCCACCGACGTCTCCCTCGCCATCCACGGGCTGCTCAGTAACGACACGGGCATTTATCGCTGCGAGGTCCAGCACGGGATCGACGACGCACAGGACCTCGCCGAGCTCGAGGTCAAAGGTAACGCTCGCCAGCCGTGCTGAGGGAGAGCCGCACTGCGCTATCGGAGGGGCGGGACTGAGGGAGCGCCGCACTGTCGGAGGGGCGGTACTGAGGGAGCGCCGCACTGTCGGAGGGGCAGTACTGAGGGAGCGCCGCACTGTCGGAGGGGCAGTACTGAGGGAGTGCCGCACTGTCGGAGGGGCAGTACTGAGGGAGCGCCGCACTGTCGGAGGGGCAGTACTGAGGGAGCGCCGCACTGTCGGAGGGGCAGTACTGAGGGAGCGCCGCACTGTCGGAGGGGCAGTACTGAGGGAGCGCCGCACTGTCGGAGGGGCAGTACTGAGGGAGCGCCGCACTGTCGGAGGGGCAGTACTGAGGGAGTGCCGCACTGTCGGAGGGGCAGTGCTGAGGGAGCGCCGCACTGTCGGAGGGGCAGTACTGAGGGAGCGCCGCACTGTCGGAGGGGCAGTACTGAGGGAGCGCCGCACTGCGCTGTCGGAGGGGCAGTACTGAGGGAGCGCCGCACTGTCGGAGGGGCAGTACTGAGGGAGTGCCGCACTGTCGGAGGGGCAGTACTGAGGGAGTGCCGCACTGTCGGAGGGGCAGTACTGAGGGAGTGCCGCACTGTCGGAGGGGCAGTACTGAGGGAGCGCCGCACTGTCGGAGGGGCTGTACTGAGGGAGCGCCGCACTGTCGGAGGGGCAGTACTGAGGGAGTGCCGCACTGTCGGAGGGGCAGTACTGAGGGAGTGCCGCACTGTCGGAGGGGCAGTACTGAGGGAGCGCCGCACTGTCGGAGGGGCAGTACTGAGGGAGTGCCGCACTGTCGGAGAGGCGGTACTGAGGGAGCGCCGCACTGTCGGAGGGGCGGTACTGAGGGAGCGCCGCACTGTCGGAGGGGCAGTACTGAGGGAGCGCCGCACTGTCGGAGGGGCAGTACTGAGGGAGCGCCGCACTGTCGGAGGGGCAGTACTGAGGGAGTGCCGCACTGTCGGAGGGGCAGTACTGAGGGAGCGCCGCACTGTCGGAGGGGGAGTACTGAGGGAGCGCCGCACTGTCGGAGGGGCAGTACTGAGGGAGTGCCGCACTGTCGAGGGGCAGTACTGAGGGAGTGCCGCACTGTCGGAGGGGCAGTACTGAGGGAGCGCCGCACTGTCGGAGGGGCAGTACTGAGGGAGCGCCGCACTGTCGGAGGGGCGGTACTGAGGGAGCGCCGCACTGCGCTGTCGGAGGGGCAGTACTGAGGGAGCGCCGCACTGTCGGAGGGGCAGTACTGAGGGAGTGCCGCACTGTCGGAGGGGCAGTACTGAGGGAGCGCCGCACTGTCGGAGGGGAGTACTGAGGGAGCGCCGCACTGTCGGAGGGGGAGTACTGAGGGAGCGCCGCACTGTCGGAGGGGCAGTACTGAGGGAGCGCCGCACTGTCGGAGGGGCGGTACTGAGGGAGCGCCGCACTGCGCTGTCGGAGGGGCAGTACTGAGGGAGCCCCGCACTGTCGGAGGGGCAGTTATCATCGGCGATCCCTCGAACGAGGATGACTGCCCTCTCGGGTAGACATAAAATGTTCCGCTAAACCTTTATAAATCAATGGTTCGGCCTCCGCTGGAGTATTGTGTCCAATTCTGAGCATCGCACCTTAGGACGGATGTCAAAGTGTTGGAGAGGGGGCGGGGGAGATTGACCAGAACGGTCCCGGGGGATGAGGGGCTTCAGTGATGGGGAGAGACTGGAGAAGCCGGGGTTGTTCCCCTTGGAGCAGAGAAGGTTGAGGGGAGATTTGATCGGGGTGTTCACAATCACGAGGGGTTTTGATCGAGTCGATCGGGAGACACTGTTCCCGGGGCAGGAGGGTGGGTAACCAGAGGGACACAGATTGACGATAATCGGCGATGGAACCAGAGGGACACAGATTGATGATAATCGGCGATGGAACCAGAGGGACACAGATTGACGATAATCGGCGATGGAACCAGAGGGACACAGATTGACGATAATCGGCGATGGAACCAGAGGGACACAGATTGACGATAATCGGCGATGGAACCAGAGGGACACAGATTGACGATAATCGGCGATGGAACCAGAGGGGGAGAGGCGGAGAATGTTTTTACGCAGCGAGTTGTTGTGATCAGGAACGCGCTGCCTGAAAGGGCGGTGGGAGCAGATTCAATAGTGACTTTCAAACCGGGAATCGGATAAATACTGGAAATGTGCCGGGCTGTGGGGAAAGAGCGGGGGAGTGGGACTGATTGGGTCGCTCTGTCACAGAGCCGGCACAGCACGGGCTGGATGGGCGCAGTGGGATCCTCCTGTGCGGTGTGATGGTATGGAGAGACCCCCACGGCCGCTGTTCCCCGGCCCACATCGTTCCCTTGTCCAATACCCCAGGCACCTCATCGCCGCTGGCGGGATCGTGCTGTGCGTGCTATTTTACAGAGGATGAGCGGGCGTTGAACCCTTTTCCCCCCCGTGGCTCGCTGGGGTACAGCTGTCTGGGCCAGCGAGGGGCAGCCCCGGATCTGCACCGATTGGCCTCAGCACCTCGGGGGTCTGGGGGAGGGGGAGGGAGGGAAGCATCATGGCAGCCATTGGCCTCAGCACCTCAGGGGCCGGGTGTGGGTGTGTGTGTGTGTGTGGGGTGGGGTGCGGGGCTGGGGATATATATGGTTCGGAGACCCTTGCTGAAAGGGAGGAAGTGTGTTCGACGTTGGCAGGGGCAATGATGCGAACACCTTGGGCGGGGACCATGGCCGCTTGGGTGAGGTACACGGCAACCCAAGAACACCAGAATGAGGAGCAGGAGTTGGCCATTCGATCCCGTGAGACTGCTCACCATTCACCATAAGCGGTCCCTCAAAGCGAGGATGACTTGCTCCCACGCCAAAAAGGGAATGAGTTCACAGGTGTTTCAGTGAAGGACCTAATATTCCAGATCCCGAACTCCATCCTGAAGGGTGGAAGATGCCTGTGGGTGGATTGTTTTAACGTGGGGTGACGGTTGTACACCAGCCACCACACGGGGCTTGACAGAGCGAGGTCTGGGTCCAGGGGCAAGGGTTAACCAGGACGACTGGAGACCAGGCTCTGCTGCACGGACCCAGTGCGCCCACATATCGCACACAGTGTGGGCTGGGCCCGTGCTGCCCCTGGGTCCCTCGCCTCCCCCCGGGGCCTCGATCACATCCCTCTACAATCTCTCGCCGCTCCTTCGCCCCGACCTCGAGCTCCCGCTGTACCTGCCAAACGCTCCAATCGCCGACCTGGACCTTGATGACGTCCAATCCAATTCAGCGAGATCATGGCTGATCTTCGAGCTCAACTCCACTTTCCCGCCCGATCCCTCAAGTCCCTTAACATCCAGAAACCTCTCGATCTCAGCCCTGAATATACTCAACGACTGAGCCTCCAGAGCCCTCGGGGGCAGAGAATTCCAAAGATTCACCTCCCTCTGAGTGAAGAAATTCCTCCTCATCTCAGTCCTCAATGGCCGACCCCTTATCCTGAGACTGTGTGACCCCTGGTTCTAGACTCCCCAGCCCGGGGGGAAACACCCTCCCTGCATCTACCCTGTCAATCCCTGTAAGAATGTTGTGTTTCAATGGGATCACCTCTCATTCTTCTAAACTCCAGAGAATATCGGCCCAGTCTGCTCAATCTCTCCTCATAGGACAATCCCCCCCATCCCAGGAATCAGTCTGGTGAACCTTCGCTGCACTCCCTCTGTGGCAAGTATATCCTTCCTTAGGTAAGGAGACCCAAACTGTGCACAATACTCCAGGTGTGGTCTCACCAGGGCCCGGTATAATCGCAGTAAGACTCGATGTGACCCTGCTCCATCGCTAGCGGCCAGGGGAGAGGGGGAGATGGAGGGCGGGAGGAGTGACCTGATCCTCGCCGACTAACCGCGGCCTTTGCTCCCCGCAGGCGTGGTCTTCCACTACCGCGATGGTTCCACCAGATACGCCTTCAACTTCACCAAGGCACAACGGGTGTGCCAGGAGATAGGCGCCAGGATTGCCACGCCCGAGCAGCTGCAGGCTGCCTACGCCAGCGGATACGAGCAATGTGACGCTGGCTGGCTGTCAGACCAGACCGTCCGGTGAGTCCGCCGCGTGTTTCCGAGGGAGTGTCGGAGGGGCAGTACTGAGGGAGTGCCGCACTGTCGGAGGGGCGGTACTGAGGGAGTGCCGCACTGTCGGAGGGGCAGTGCTGAGGGAGCGCCGCACTGTCGGAGGGGCAGTACTGAGGGAGTGCCGCACTGTCGGAGGGGCAGTACTGAGGGAGTGCCGCACTGTCGGAGGGGCAGTACTGAGGGAGCGCTGCACTGTCGCAGGGGCGGTACTGAGGGAGTGTCGGAGGGGCAGTACTGAGGGAGCACCACACTGTCGGAGGGGCAGTACTGAGGGAGCGCCGCACTGTCGGAGGGGCGGTACTGAGGGAACGCCGCACTGTCAGAGGGGCAGTACTGAGGGAGTGTCGGAGGGGCGGTACTGAGGGAGTGCCGCACTGTCAGAGGGGCAGTACTGAGGGAGCGCCGCACTGTTGGAGGGGCGGTACTGAGGGAACGCCGCACTGTCGGAGGGGCAGTACTGAGGGAGTGCCGCACTGTCGGAGGGGCGGTACTGAGGGAGCGCCGCACTGTCGGAGGGGCGGTACTGAGGGAGCCCCGCACTGTCGGAGGGGCTGTACTGAGGGAGCGTCGCACTGTCGGAGGGGCAGTACTGAGGGAGCGCCGCACTGTCGGAGGGGCTGTACTGAGGGAGCGTCGCACTGTCGGAGGGGCAGTACTGAGGGAGCGCTGCACTGTCGGAGGAGCGGTACTGAGGGAGTGCTGCACTGTCGGAGGGGCAGTACTGAGGGAGTGCCGCACTGTCGGAGGGGCAGTACTGAGGGAGTGCTGCACTGTTGGAGGGGCTGTACTGAGGGAGCGTCGCACTGTCGGAGGGGCAGTACTGAGGGAGTGCCGCTCTGTCGGAGGAGCGGTACTGAGGGAGTGCTGCACTGTCGGAGGGGCAGTACTAAGGGAGTGCTGCACTGTCGGAGGTGCGGTACTGAGGGAGTGCTGCACTGTCGGAGGGGCAGTACTGAGGGAGTGCCGCACTGTCGGAGGAGCGGTACTGAGGGAGTGCTGCACTGTCGGAGGGGCAGTACTGAGGGAGTGCTGCACTGTCGGAGGGGCAGTACTGAGGGAGTGCCGCACTGTCGGAGGGGCAGTACTGAGGGAGTGCCGCACTGTCGGAGGGGCAGTACTGAGGGAGTGCTGCACTGTCGGAGGGGCAGTACTGAGGGAGTGCCGCACTGTCGCAGGTGCAGTACTGAGGGAGTGCCGCACTGTCAGAGGGGCAGTACTGAGGGAGTGCCGCACTGTCGGAGGGGCAGTACTGAGGGAGTGCTGCACTGTCGGAGGGGCAGTACTGAGGGAGTGCCACACTGTCGGAGGGGCAGTACTGAGGGAGTGCCGCACTGTCGGAGGGGCAGTACTGAGGGAGTGCCGCACTGTCGCAGGTGCAGTACTGAGGGAGTGCCGCACTGTCAGAGGGGCAGTACTGAGGGAGTGCCGCACTGTCGGAGGGGCAGTACTGAGGGAGTGCTGCACTGTCGGAGGGGCAGTACTGAGGGAGTGCCACACTGTCGGAGGGGCAGTACTGAGGGAGCGCCGCACTGTCGGAGGGGCAGTACTGAGGGAGTGCCGCACTGTCAGAGGGGCAGTACTGAGGGAGTGTCGGAGGGGCAGTACTGAGGGAGTGCTGCACTGTCGGAGGGGCAGTACTGAGGGAGTGCCACACTGTCGGAGGGGCAGTACTGAGGGAGTGCCGCACTGTCGGAGGGGCAGTACTGAGGGAGTGCCGCACTGTCGCAGGTGCAGTACTGAGGGAGTGCCGCACTGTCAGAGGGGCAGTACTGAGGGAGTGCCGCACTGTCGGAGGGGCAGTACTGAGGGAGTGCTGCACTGTCGGAGGGGCAGTACTGAGGGAGTGCCACACTGTCGGAGGGGCAGTACTGAGGGAGCGCCGCACTGTCGGAGGGGCAGTACTGAGGGAGTGCTGCACTGTCGGAGGGGCAGTACTGAGGGAGTGCCACACTGTTGGAGGGGCAGTACTGAGGGAGTGCCGCACTGTCGGAGGGGCAGTACTGAGGGAGTGCCGCACTGTCGCAGGTGCAGTACTGAGGGAGTGCCGCACTGTCAGAGGGGCAGTACTGAGGGAGTGCCGCACTGTCGGAGGGGCAGTACTGAGGGAGTGCCGCACTGTCGGAGGAGCGGTACTGAGGGAGTGCTGCACTGTCGGAGGGGCAGTACTGAGGGAGTGCTGCACTGTCGGAGGGGCAGTACTGAGGGAGTGCCGCACTGTCGGAGGGGCAGTACTGAGGGAGTGCCGCACTGTCGGAGGGGCAGTACTGAGGGAGTGCTGCACTGTCGGAGGGGCAGTACTGAGGGAGTGCCGCACTGTCGCAGGTGCAGTACTGATGGAGTGCCGCACTGTCAGAGGGGCAGTACTGAGGGAGTGCCGCACTGTCGGAGGGGCAGTACTGAGGGAGTGCTGCACTGTCGGAGGGGCAGTACTGAGGGAGTGCCACACTGTCGGAGGGGCAGTACTGAGGGAGTGCCGCACTGTCGGAGGGGCAGTACTGAGGGAGTGCCGCACTGTCGCAGGTGCAGTACTGAGGGAGTGCCGCACTGTCAGAGGGGCAGTACTGAGGGAGTGCCGCACTGTCGGAGGGGCAGTACTGAGGGAGTGCTGCACTGTCGGAGGGGCAGTACTGAGGGAGTGCCACACTGTCGGAGGGGCAGTACTGAGGGAGCGCCGCACTGTCGGAGGGGCAGTACTGAGGGAGTGCCGCACTGTCAGAGGGGCAGTACTGAGGGAGTGTCGGAGGGGCAGTACTGAGGGAGTGCTGCACTGTCGGAGGGGCAGTACTGAGGGAGTGCCACACTGTCGGAGGGGCAGTACTGAGGGAGTGCCGCACTGTCGGAGGGGCAGTACTGAGGGAGTGCCGCACTGTCGCAGGTGCAGTACTGAGGGAGTGCCGCACTGTCAGAGGGGCAGTACTGAGGGAGTGCCGCACTGTCGGAGGGGCAGTACTGAGGGAGTGCTGCACTGTCGGAGGGGCAGTACTGAGGGAGTGCCACACTGTCGGAGGGGCAGTACTGAGGGAGCGCCGCACTGTCGGAGGGGCAGTACTGAGGGAGTGCTGCACTGTCGGAGGGGCAGTACTGAGGGAGTGCCACACTGTTGGAGGGGCAGTACTGAGGGAGTGCCGCACTGTCGGAGGGGCAGTACTGAGGGAGTGCCGCACTGTCGCAGGTGCAGTACTGAGGGAGTGCCGCACTGTCAGAGGGGCAGTACTGAGGGAGTGCCGCACTGTCGGAGGGGCAGTACTGAGGGAGCGCTGCACTGTCGGAGGGGCAGTACTGAGGGAGTGCCACACTGTCGGAGGGGCAGTACTGAGGGAGCGCCGCACTGTCGGAGGGGCAGTACTGAGGGAGTGCTGCACTGTCGGAGGGGCAGTACTGAGGGAGTGCCACACTGTCGGAGGGGCAGTACTGAGGGAGTGCCGCACTGTCGGAGGGGCAGTACTGAGGGAGTGCCGCACTGTCGCAGGTGCAGTACTGAGGGAGTGCCGCACTGTCAGAGGGGCAGTACTGAGGGAGTGCCGCACTGTCGCAGGTGCAGTACTGAGGGAGTGCCGCACTGTCGCAGGTGCAGTACTGAGGGAGTGCCGCACTGTCAGAGGGGCGGTACTGAGGGAGTGCCGCACTGTCAGAGGGGCAGTACTGAGGGAGTGCCGCACTGTCGGAGGGGCAGTACTGAGGGAGTGCCGCACTGTCAGAGGGGCAGTTATCATCGGCGATCCCTCAACCAACAGATGATGTGGGTCATTATCACGTTGCTGTTTGTGGGAGCTTGCTGTGCGCATTGGGCTCCTGCGTTTCCTGTGCAACAAAAGTATTTCATTGGTTGCAAAGCGCTTTGGGACGTCCTGAGGCAGACACCTCCCCCGACACCTCCCCCCCCCTCCCCCGACACCTCCCCCCTCCCCCGACACCTCCCCCTCCCCCGACACCTCCCCCCTCCCCCGACACCTCCCCCCTCCCCCGACACCTCCCCCTCCCCCGACACCTCCCCCTCCCCCGACACCTCCCCCGACACCTCCCCCGACACCTCCCCCCTCCCCCGACACCTCCCCCCCTCCCCCGACACCTCCCCCGACACCTCCCCCCCCCTCCCCCGACACCTCCCCCCTCCCCCGACACCTCCCCCTCCCCCGACACCTCCCCCCTCCCCCGACACCTCCCCCTCCCCCGACACCTCCCCCTCCCCCGACACCTCCCCCCTCCCCCGACACCTCCCCCCTCCCCCGACACCTCCCCCTCCCCCGACACCTCCCCCTCCCCCGACACCTCCCCCTCCCCCGACACCTCCCCCGACACCTCCCCCGACACCTCCCCCGACACCTCCCCCGACACCTCCCCCGACACCTCCCCCGACACCTCCCCCGACACCTCCCCCGACACCTCCCCCCTCCCCCGACACCTCCCCCCTCCCCCAACACCTCCCCCCCTCCCCCAACACCTCCCCCCCTCCCCCGACACCTCCCCCGACACCTCCCCCTCCCCCGACACCTCCCCCTCCCCCGACACCTCCCCCTCCCCCGACACCTCCCCCCTCCCCCGACACCTCCCCCTCCCCCGACACCTCCCCCGACACCTCCCCCCTCCCCCGACACCTCCCCCCTCCCTCCCCCAACACCTCCCCCCCTCCCCCGACACCTCCCCCGACACCTCCCCCCTCCCCCGACACCTCCCCCGACACCTCCCCCCTCCCCCGACACCTCCCCCTCCCCCGACACCTCCCCCTCCCCCAACACCTCCCCCCTCCCCCGACACCTCCCCCTCCCCCGACACCTCCCCCTCCCCCGACACCTCCCCCCTCCCCCGACACCTCCCCCTCCCCCGACACCTCCCCCTCCCCCGACACCTCCCCCTCCCCCGACACCTCCCCCCTCCCCCGACACCTCCCCCCCTCCCCCAACACCTCCCCCCCTCCCCCGACACCTCCCCCCTCCCCGACACCTCCCCCCTCCCCCGACACCTCCCCCGACACCTCCCCCTCCCCCGACACCTCCCCCGACACCTCCCCCGACACCTCCCCCTCCCCCGACACCTCCCCCCTCCCCCGACACCTCCCCCGACACCTCCCCCTCCCCCGACACCTCCCCCGACACCTCCCCCTCCCCCGACACCTCCCCCGACACCTCCCCTCCCCCGACACCTCCCCCGACACCTCCCCCTCCCCCGACACCTCCCCCCTCCCCCGACACCTCCCCCGACACCTCCCCCCTCCCCCGACACCTCCCCCGACACCTCCCCCTCCCCCGACACCTCCCCCGACACCTCCCCTCCCCGACACCTCCCCCGACACCTCCCCCTCCCCCGACACCTCCCCCGACACCTCCCCCGACACCTCCCCTCCCCCGACACCTCCCCGACACCTCCCCCTCCCCCGACACCTCCCCCGACACCTCCCCCTCCCCCGACACCTCCCCCTCCCCCGACACCTCCCCCGACACCTCCCCCCTCCCCCGACACCTCCCCCGACACCTCCCCCGACACCTCCCCCTCCCCCGACACCTCCCCCGACACCTCCCCCGACACCTCCCCCGACACCTCCCCCGACACCTCCCCCTCCCCCGACACCTACCCCGACACCTCCCCCTCCCCCGACACCTCCCCCTCCCCCGACACCTCCCCCGACACCTCCCCCTCCCCCGACACCTCCCCCTCCCCCGACACCTCCCCCTCCCCCCGACACCTCCCCCGACACCTCCCCCGACACCTCCCCCCCTCCCCCCCTCCCCCGACACCTCCCCCGACACCTCCCCCCCTCCCCCGACACCTCCCCCGACACCTCCCCCCTCCCCCGACACCTCCCCCCTCCCCCGACACCTCCCCCGACACCTCCCCCGACACCTCCCCCCCTCCCCCGACACCTCCCCCCTCCCCCGACACCTCCCCCGACACCTCCCCCCTCCCCCGACACCTCCCCCCCCCTCCCCCGACACCTCCCCCGACACCTCCCCCTCCCCCGGCACCTCCCCCGACACCTCCCCCCTCCCTCCCCCGACACCTCCCCCCCTCCCCCGACACCTCCCCCGACACCTCCCCCGACACCTCCCCCCCTCCCCCGACACCTCCCCCGACACCTCCCCCCCCCTCCCCCGACACCTCCCCGACACCTCCCCCGACACCTCCCCCGACACCTCCCCCCCCCTCCCCCGACACCTCCCCGACACCTCCCCCGACACCTCCCCCGACACCTCCCCCGACACCTCCCCCGACACCTCCCCCCCCTCCCCGACACCTCCCCGACACCTCCCCCGACACCACCCCCCTCCCCCGACACCTCCCCCCTCCCCCGACACCTCCCCCCCTCCCCCCCCTCCCCCGACACCACCCCCCTCCCCCGACACCTCCCCCCCTCCCCCGACACCTCCCCCCCCTCCCCCGACACCTCCCCGACACCTCCCCCGACACCTCCCCCGACACCTCCCCCCCCCTCCCCCGACACCTCCCCGACACCTCCCCCGACACCTCCCCCCCCTCCCCCGACACCTCCCCCGACACCTCCCCCCTCCCCCGACACCTCCCCCCCTCCCCCCCCTCCCCCGACACCTCCCCCGACACCTCCCCCCCCTCCCCCGACACCTCCCCCCCCTCCCCCGACACCTCCCCCGACACCTCCCCGACACCTCCCCCGACACCTCCCCCGACACCTCCCCCGACACCACCCCCCTCCCCCGACACCTCCCCCCCTCCCCCGACACCTCCCCCGACACCTCCCCCCCCCTCCCCCGACACCTCCCCCGACACCTCCCCCGACACCTCCCCCGACACCCCCCCCTCCCCCGACACCTCCCCCGACACCTCCCCCCCTCCCCCGACACCTCCCCCCCCTCCCCCGACACCTCCCCCGACACCTCCCCCGACACCTCCCCCCCCCTCCCCCGACACCTCCCCCCCCTCCCCCGACACCTCCCCCGACACCTCCCCCCTCCCCCGACACCTCCCCCGACACCTCCCCCCCTCCCCCGACACCTCCCCCCCCTCCCCCGACACCTCCCCCCCCTCCCCCGACACCTCCCCCGACACCTCCCCCCTCCCCCGACACCTCCCCCGACACCTCCCCCCCCTCCCCCGACACCTCCCCCCCCTCCCCCGACACCTCCCCCGACACCTCCCCCCTCCCCCGACACCTCCCCCGACACCTCCCCCCCCTCCCCCGACACCTCCCCCGACACCTCCCCCGACACCTCCCCCGACACCTCCCCCGACACCTCCCCCGACACCTCCCCCGACACCTCCCCCGACACCTCCCCCGACACCTCCCCCGACACCTCCCCCGACACCTCCCCCGACACCTCCCCCCTCCCCCGACACCTCCCCCTCCCCCGACACCTCCCCCGACACCTCCCCCTCCCCCGACACCTCCACCGACACCTCCCCCTCCCCCGACACCCCCGACACCTCCCCCCTCCCCCGACACCTCCCCCGACACTCTCCCCCCGACACCTCCCCCGACACCTCCCCCTCCCCCGACACCTCCCCCGACACCTCCCCCGACACCTCCCCCGACACCTCCCCCGACACCTCCCCCTCCCCCGACACCTCCCCCGACACCTCCCCCGACACCTCCCCCCTCCCCCGACACCTCCCCCTCCCCCGACACCTCCCCCCTCCCCCGACACCTCCCCCTCCCCCGACACCTCCCCCCGAGTTGGCCGGGAGTTTGGTGTTGGGCTCTGTGAATGTATTTGTCGCCCCAACACCTGAAGCTGTTTCTAACCATGTTCTCCAGGTATCCCATCCAGACCCCACGGGCGGGTTGCTACGGCGACATGGACGGATTCCCTGGTGTCCGTAACTACGGCACCCAAGACCCGGAGGACATGTATGACGTTTACTGCTACGTTGAGGACTTAGAAGGTAAAGGTACACGTTGCTCCAATTCTGCCCTCTTGCCCATCCCCCGATTCCCATCGCTCCACCATCGGTGGCCGTGCCTTCAGCTGCCTGGGCCCCGAGCTCTGGAACTCCCTCCCTAAACCTCTCCACCTCTCTTTCCTCCTTCAAGACGCTCCTTAAAACCCACCTCTGTGACCCAGCTTTGGTCACCTGTCCTCTCCCACTGTCGGAGGGGCAGTGCTGAGGGAGTGCCGCACTGTCGGAGGGGCAGTACTGAGGGAGCGCCGCACTGTCGGAGGGGCAGTGCTGAGGGAGTGCCGCACTGTGGGAGGGGCAGTACTGAGGGAGCGCCGCACTGTCAGAGGGGCAGTACTGAGGGAGTGCCGCACTGTCGGAGGGGCAGTACTGAGGGAGTGCCGCACTGTCGGAGGGGCAGTACTGAGGGAGTGCCGCACTGTCGGAGGGGCAGTACTGAGGGAGCGCCGCACTGTCGGAGGGGCAGTACTGAGGGAGTGCCGCACTGTCGGAGGGGCGGTACTGAGGGAGCCCCGCACTGTCGGAGGGGCGGTACTGAGGGAGCGCTGCACTGTCGGAGGGGCAGTACTGAGGGAGCGCCGCACTGTCGGAGGGGCAGTACTGAGGGAGTGCCGCACTGTCGGAGGGGCAGTACTGAGGGAGTGCCGCACTGTCGGAGGGGCAGTACTGAGGGAGCCCCGCACTGTTGGAGGGGCAGTACTGAGGGAGTGCCGCACTGTCGGAGGGGCAGTACTGAGGGAGCCCCGCACTGTTGGAGGGATGGTACTGAGGGAGTGCCACACTGTCGGAGGGGCCATCTTTCAGATAAGATGTTAAACCGAGGCCCCGTCTGCCCTCTCGGGCGGATGTAAAAGATCCCGGGGCCACTATTGGAAGAAGAGCAGGGGGAGTTCTCCCCGGTGTCCTGGGGCCAATATTTATCCCTCGACCAACATCACTAAAACAGATGATCCGGGTCATTATCACATCGCTGTGTGTGGGAGCTTGCTGTGCACACATTGAGCTGCCGCGTTTCCCACAATACAACAGTGAGCGCACTCACTAAAGGCTGCTGTGGGATGTTGTGAGGTGGTGCCAGGCACTATGTAAATGCCGAACCTGTCTTTGTGTTGCAGGGACGATCCTGGTCAGCGAGTCGGACAGCCTGACCCTGGAGGAGGCGGGGAGGTTGTGCGAGGAGCAAGGCTCGCGGTTGGCCAGCACGGGCGAGCTGTACGCGGCGTGGAGCGTGGGACTGGTGCGGTACCCCATCGTTACCCCCCGCGAGCGCTGTGGGGGCAAGCTGTCCGGGGTCAAGACTCTGTACGCCTTCCGCAACCAGACCGGGTTCCTGCCCCCGGCTCCCTCCACGGAGCCTTCTGCTTCCTCGGTAACTCCCCGAGACCCGGCGCGGGGAGGGAGTGGGGGGGGGTTTGAGGGTGTGTGTGTGGGGGGGGGGGGGTTTGAGGGGTGTGTGTGTGGGGGGGGGGTTTGAGGGGTGTGTGTGTGGGGGGGGGGTTTGAGTTGGGGTGGGTGGGGGGGGGGTTTAAGGGTGTGTGGGGGGGTTTGAGGGGTGTATGTTGGGGGGTTCTGAGGGGTGTGTGTGTGGGGGGGGGGTTTGAGTTGGAGGTGTGTGTGGGGGGGGGTTGAGTTGGGAGGGGTGTGTGGGGGGGGTTTGAGTTTGGGGGGGTGTGTGGGGGGGGGTTTGAGTTGGAGGTGTGTGTGGGGGGGGGTTTGAGTTGGGGGGGGTGTGTGGGGGGGGGGTTTGAGTTGGGGAGGGGTGTGTGGGGGGGGTTTGAGTTGGAGGTGTGTGTGGGGGGGGGTTTGAGTTGGGGGGGTGTGTGGGGGGGGTTTGAGTTGGAGGTGTGTGTGGGGGGGGTTTGAGTTGGGAGGGGTGTGTGGGGGGGTTTGAGTTGGGGAGTGTGTGGGGGGGGTTTGAGTTGGAGGTGTGTGTGGGGGGGGTTTGAGTTGGGAGGGGTGTGTGGGGGGGGTTTGAGTTG